>NW_022436979.1:22485758-22527914 GCF_009761245.1 Sapajus apella | reverse complement strand
ACTCCCGCTCAGCTCCCGACACCGCCGGCCGCACTCTCGCCACCGGGACCTCTTGAATGGCTGTGCCCGGACAGGCCCGTGAGCCGGGGCAGCCCGAGGGCGCCTCAGCCCGGAAGCTAAGCAGGGCCGGGTGGGGCTGAGGAGTGGATGGGGACCCCTGCGGAGCCCGGGACTGGAGGCGTTCCTCTTTGTCACAACACCTCTTAACTGCCCCCAGACTCGCTGGACACCTTTTCCCGCCCGGCTGCGCCTCCCGTGCGGGTCTGTCCCGGCGGACCCTCGTTGGCCTAGCAGCCCGAGGGCGCCCCAGCACGGAAGCGGGGCAGGGTCGGGCCTCACTGAGGCTCAGATGGGGGACGGAAGGGAATGACCGGCCTGGGCCTGTAGGCTTTGGGTTCCTACTCTTCTTTTCCCGCTTTCCCCCATTCTCGGAACGTTTCTCCATTACCCCTGCCCCTCAGACTGCTATGGTTTTCGTAGGCTGCCCATCTCTGGCTGCGCGGGGCAGCAGGTTGCCTTGAAATAAAGGCCCAGAGAGTTAGCGGGTGGTGGGGAAGGGCAGGGAGCCAAAAGCCTCTAGCCCACAGTCTCCCCAAGCAGTCCCCCAACCAAGCCCCACCGAGGCCCGACCCTGCTTAGCTTCTACGCTGGGGAGCCCTCAGGCTGCTATGGAGCCCAAGGGCTGCTCGGATGGCCCCTCAGATACACCCCACGACGTGGTGGGGGCACAGGCGTGGGGAAGTCACAAAGGAAGAGCCAGAGTCGGGGGAGCTGTTGGGAAGCTTTGCGACAAGCAGGGGAGATTGACAAGGGAGAATGTTTGGGCCAGGAAAGAAGGGCAGGCAGGCAGAATGTTTGGGCCAGGAAAATCAGTCAGCAGGCAAATGGTCTCACATACCAGCTACTGTTTAGAAGCAAGATTCAATCTCTGGAAGGCAGTGTTCCTCAATGTGTGGTTCATATTACTTGCTTCAGAATGACCTGGAGCACTTGTTAAAATTCAAGTGTTGAACTCAATCCTAGACTTGCTAAAGCTTGCATCTCTACGGATGGGTCTCAGCAGTCGATAATGGAAATGCGCAGGTCCCTTAGGAGATGCTTATGCATAAATTTGAACTGTTATGTTTAAGGGTTAGCGAGCTGGCAAAGCAAGGAATAGACCAAGCGCTTGGGTAGGAAGGCTCCACAACCTTGGCACTGGTAGCATTCTGGGCAGAATAGGATTTTGCTATATGTTTTGCAGTAACACTAGCCTCTACCCTCTAACACCATATCCCAGTTGTGAAAACCAAAAATGTCCCCTGGGAGGCAAAATAGTAACCAGTTGGGAACCAGAACCACTGCTTTGTGGGATCAGAGTAGTAACCTTGTTCCCAATCCAAGGATCAGAAGAACGCAGATGAGAGAATGTCCAGCTATTGGAACTGGAGTGCCAAGTTGGAGCCAGACCTAGAACAAAAGCTCCTTCGTAGGGCTGATCCCGTGACTCAGCTACCTAGCTTGTACAGATGCCATGTAACACTAGATTTGAGGACAAATGGAATTTAAAGGCTAGAACTAGATAGGGTCTTTCAAATTAGGCCAGCTTGCAATGTGGACTTTTGACAACATCCAGATGCCTGAAACGACGTCAGTCCTGAAGTAGAATTTGCCGTGGCACTTGATACACAACCTGGATTTGGACTACTCATCGGGATCAGATCCCGCCGGAATACTGTGTTTAGGAACTCACAGAGAAACAGGCTTCAACAAAGCAGTGCTGAGCAACACTTAAGTGCCTGAACTTCTTTACCAGCCTCCATTCCAGCCCACTAGTGAGGACAGAAGCATCACACACACATACCCAGGATCTGCGGCTAACCTGTCCTCATTAGGGAGTTTCCCCAGTGCTACTCTCTTCCCCACTGTTCTGAGCCTATTTGCTCTTCTGCAGTGTTTCCACTTTCCGTCCCACTCCCTAACAGATGATTTGTTCTCTCTGCCCAGCCCCCTAGTTCTGATAATTGTCTGGATTGTCTGTGATCTGGGTAGTCCTTAGGAGGCAGAATCAAGGCCTTGTTGATTGGATTGGGAACTTCTAACTTCCTTAAAGTCTCTGTTGAAGCATCTATTGTATCAAGTAAGATTACAATGAAATATGACAGGTTCCACAAGGAACACAGGAAGAACTGATTTCTTAGACTAATACACTTCATGTTTCAGGACAGGAAATCCAGAAAAAAATTCTGTGGTACGTTAAGTGTGTACTGTAAATTTCATTTCCATGTGAAAACCTGTAGTCAGCTAAAAAGTACATCCACAAAAAATCTTGATTCAACTTGTTTAATCCTGGTTCAACTAGCTACTAGTTAAACAACAATTTCACAACAACTCAAGAACTCTATAAAAGCACTTCCTCTGAATATTTTATTCAGGAAAAAAAAAACACAAAAAGGTAAGGCAGAAACAAAAATCTCAGTCACTTGCAGTATCTGTCAGCTTTCAATTTGGCTCTCCTATTTAAACAAAGAAAAATAATAAAATTAATCTATGTAAAACATGCCATATATATTCAACTGCTACTAAATGTAAAAGGCTTTAAAACTGCGTGCTCAATTTTGGTTTATTACTACAACACTTACATTAAAATATGCATACTTTTAAATTTGGTTTCTATAAAAAATGGATTCTAATCTTATAAAAGTTATTTCCTAATATTCAATAAATGTTGCCTAAAGGCTTTTTCAATCCACAATAACAATTTTAGTTATTTCTGAATTTAAGTGTCCTCTAAATTTCCATTTATCAGAGGGACAATATTGTATTATTGCAGGCGATCAAAATTATACGGACAGAGAGCTTATTCTGTTTTAGACTCTACTTCCTGACTGTATTTTATAACTTCTTCTTGATTTCTTAGAACTAGATACATATTCATTTGCTCAGCTGGAAAAAATTGTTTTTTTTTTTTTTTTTTTTTTTTTTGAGACGGAGTTTCACTCATGTTACCCAGGCTGGAGTGCAATGGTGCGATCCCGGCTCACCGCAACCTCAGCCTCCTGGATTCAGGCAATTCTCCTGCCTCAGCCTCCTGAGTAGCTGGGATTACAGGCACGCGCCACCATGCCCAGCTAATTTTTTGTATTTTTAGTAGAGACGGGGTTTCACCATGTTGACCAGGATGGTCTCGATCTCTTGACCTCGTGATCCACCCGCCTCGGCCTCCCAAAGTGCTGGGATTACAGGCTTGAGCCACAGCGCCCGGCTGGAAAACATTCTTAACATTATTTACTGACTTTAGGTATGAACTCTACCAACTAGTTAATAGGAGATATATAATTAAACATTCCCTTTACCAAGTAACATAAAAAAAGGCTGAAAGTAACTTTGCAACACAGGACTTGAATGAGTGGCTGGCGATTATCAAAATCTGGCACTTAATTGATTTATACTTGTACAGTCACAGCTAATCATTTCTACCTCTATGTTGTAAATCTAGGACATTACTTATCTACATAGGAAGGGTAATAAATATTAACAATGTACTACGATAAACATCCTGTACACTTCCAAATCTTACAATAAAACTGCTTCAATTTCACTTGTTTAGCTTTTATAACTTAGTTTTTCAGTTGATCTATTCTTATTTTAAGGAAACAATTACTCTAACAGAATCTACAGAATTTTTATATTAGTCAAACTCTTTCCTTCTAACTCTGGTTCTAATAGTTATAAAAAGACAGTAACAAATTTATGAAGCAGATACAATCAAACCTGAATTTCTTAAAGTGTATACTTAGAATCAGTTACAATTTTTACATGTTCTTTCTTGACAGTCTTTCCCCAGACTTACGATGTCCTCTCCAGGTAATATTGCCACATTCATAAATTAGAAATAAAGACAAAAATGTGAAAACTACAGTAATTTAAGAGAACACAGGTTTTCTACATGCCATTTCTATTGGCTACTGAAAATAGCTGGAAATAAGTCAATAAATATCTACCTGTCCAGAAGCGTCTCATGCAAAAATCCATCTTTCCGAGCTTTTTTAAGAATTTTACTGTCTTCTTTACTTATTTTAAGTTTGTGGTCTTGGAAGCTCTGAAATTTCTTTCTGTAAAGAAGATGTTCATTGGAAAATACTTCAAACTCTGATTATACATATTTACTATTAAATTTTTAAACACTCTCAATTTCTTTTTCACTTATTAAAAAAGTCTAATTGTAGGTTTTTAATAAGCTGTAGCTTTTCAACGACAAAGATGACCTTCATAACCCTTCAAGAGGAGGACCACTCATTGACTGGGTAGCACCACAAGGCTCCACTGCTATTAGGGCATGCTGGCTGGAGTCCCCTGTGTCCTGGCCATAGCACAGTCTTTGACCGGCATCACAGCCATTCTATGATTGACTAACCCAAGTGACTTTCTTTGAGAGCTGGTAGGATGACTGGGAAAGCTGAAGCCTTGAGAAAAGCGTTTAGCTCAGTGCTCTGCTCTAGAGGCTACACTGTGCTGCCTCTTCTTGTCCCACAGTTTTAATTTTTTCAGACAGGTCTTGCTTTGTCACCCAGGCTGTAATGCAGTGGTGATCAGAGCTCACTTCAGCCTTGAACACCTGGGCTTAAACTATCCTCGGTCTCGGCCTGCCGAGTAGCTGGGCCTACAGGCATGCACCACCATCCCCACCTAATTATTTATTTTGAAAGCACATTGAAAAGCACTTCACTGTCAAATTTGTGGGTCTAAAAGAAAAAGAATACATACACATAATTGATTTCACATTGTTTTACATTTCCTTTGTCTTCTTCTGGAATGTCATCTTTTTTCTTGGTTTCTCTTTCAGCACAGGATCTAATCTAGATATTGGAAAAGAGAATCCAATGTTTATCTACCACCTTCCCCACTTTACGTATTACATAAGAACATTAAAGGTGATTTCTTATGCAAGAGAAAAAAATTAACCGAGCAATTATATTCAGACAAGGACAGGTTCTAGCTATGTGTTTTTACTTCATATATATAATCTTAAGTAACTGCTATCATATGTCTACTCTGCAGCCCTTGTGTCAGAAACACTAAAGATAAAATTATTTAAAAAACATTTTGCAGATCAGATCTTGCTGAGCAATAAAACAAGCATTTAACTAATTTTGTCCTTATGAAATTATCCCTAGCAGAGAAGTGTTCATTTTATCAGATTGAAAACTTAAGATAGCTATTTTACTGTGCACAGACTATTACCAAATATATTCAAACTTTCAACATTACACAACTTATTTTTACTTAATTAGAACCGACTTCTTTTACAAACCTCTTATATCCTCCTAAGTTTGGATATTTACTATCTATCCAATTATATGTCATAAGTTAGTTGATCTGCATTCAACAATTAGGATCACACACAGAACAGGCAATTGGCAATGATAAGGACTCACGTTTCCTAAGGGATCTCTGTGGCCAGAGTCTAATTCCAGGACTGCTTAGGAAGTGATGACAAATAATGTGTTTGTGCCAATGACATCTTTGTGACAGTTTTGATTAGAGGGGTCCTACAAGACCTGAAAACATTCCCTGCTAGGGCCCGTAACACAATGCTACTTTTAGTAATAGGGATCTGTGTTCTGGTCGATAAGGCAAGGTCATAAAGGTGAACGGCTGACAGAGATTAGGAGAGGCTGCAAGTAAGGAAGAGAGTTCTAAATAATCACTGTTCAGAGATTCCAGGTACTTGACTAACCAAAGAGATAAAGCAAACTTTGTATTTCATCTAAAAACTGCTTAATAAGTGAAAAACGCAATAGAGCATCTTTGTATAAGTGCAAAGCACTGTACATATATTTCCAACTCTTGCCTTCAATAACACTTTTGTGAGAATATCCAGATGAAAGATAATTTAAACATGATACAATAAAATATAAATAAATTAAATTAAATGTAAGTCACAAACCCATCTGCATTTTCCCAATGACCTGTTTCCTGAGAAGCAATGTGCTATGAAATGTTGAGAGCTGCTTCTGGAGCCAGCGGGGCCTGGGTACACAACCCGTCTTTACCACACCTAGGAACTAACTGACAAAAACCATGAGGATGTAAGGAGGGTCAGAGGCTGTCTTCTTGTCTGTAATGCTGAGCTCATATCCACCTCACAGGAGCATTATGGAGGTTCAAGACAACAACACATGTGCCAGATGCATGCAATGAAAAAATTAACATTTCACTTCTCTAGCTGTAAGAAAATATCTAAATTATAGAATAAAATTGTTTGACTTTTAGATTTGAAATTATTTGAAATCAAGAATATTTTAAAAAGAAAATCAAACACAGGAAGCACGTACATTTGATAGATGCTTTTAAATTATACTGGTAATAGAGAAAAATGTAATATAAATGCTTATGCTCTAATTACAGGAATGAGGGGCATTTTTGAAAAGGCATTTCCCCCATCTCTTAGAGCCTTCAATCCTGGCGCCCACACTGCCTTACACAGCAAATCTGGGTCAGATTGGATACAACCTCTGTTTCCCAATGGAGCCAAACAAAGCATGGTTCAGGATGCTCACTACTGGGATAAAATGCTAAGAAAAACAAAAGCCATGTGTCAAGAAGGTGGGAGTTATTCTTTAGATACACCCTGGTATATGTTTATCATTAATGATCAGTGGCTTTTGAGAGTCTAAAATATTAAGCCTAAAATGTCTTCATCAAATTCCAGTTAACTACCTGATTTATCTAGTTATATTAACACTATTATTTAAAATTTCATCTTAATATGCAGATGTCTAAGAAAGTTTTAAAATGATGTAAAACAAAGTGTAAGATTAGGGTATGTACCCTGGAAAAAGGAGCTTCTGTTTCCAGCTTGGTGTCACACAAACATTTTTAAAATAAAATAAAAACAAAAATCAAATAGGAGTGGTGAGAGAGCTAAATCAAAAACTAACTGCCATTCACAATTGCTACAAAGAGAATAAAATACCTAGGAATACAACTAACAAAGAACGTAATGGACCTCTTCAAGGAGAACTACAAACCACTGCTCAACGAAATAAGAGAGGACACAAACAGATGGAGAAACATTCCATGCTTATGATTAGGAAGAATCAGTATCATGAAAATGGCCATACTGCCCAAAGTAATTTACAGATTTAATGCTGTCCCCGTCAAGCTACCAATGACCTTCTTCACAGAACTGGAAAAAAACACCTTAAACTTCATATGGAACCAAAAGAGAGCCCGCATAGCCAAGTCAATTCTAAGCAAAAAGAACAAAGCTGGAGGTATCACACTACCTGACTTCAAACTATACTACAAGGCTGCAGTAATCAAAACAGCATGGTACTGGTACCAAAACAGAGATATAGACAAATGAAACAGAACAGAGGCCTCAGAGGCAATGCCACACATCTACAACCATCTGATCTTTGACAATCCTGAAAAAAACAAGCAATGGGGAAAGGATTCCCTGTTTAATAAATGGTGTTGGGAAAACCGGCTAGCCATGTGCAGAAAGCAGAAACTGGACCCCTTCCTGATACCTTACACTAAAATTAACTCCAGATGGATTAAAGGCTTAAACATAAGACCTAACACCATAAAAACCCTAGAAGAAAATCTAGGCAAAACCATTCAGGACATACGCGTAGGCAAGGACTTCATGACCAAAACACCAAAAGCATTGGCAACAAAAGCCAAAATAGACAAATGGGACCTAATCAAACTCCACAGCTCCTGCACAGCAAAATAAACAGTCATTAGAGTGAATCGGCAACCAACAGAATGAGAAAAAATTTTTGCAATCTACCCATCTGACAAAGGGCTGCTATCCAGAATGTACGAAGAACTAAAACAGATTTACAAGAAAAAAACAAGCTCATTTAAAAGTGGGCGAAGGATATGAACAGACACTTTACAAAAGAAGACATACATGAGGCCAACAAACATATGAAAAAATGCTCATCATCACTGGTCATCAGAGAAATGCAAATCAAAACAACATTGAGATACCATCTCACACCAGTTAGAATGGCGATCATTAAAAAATCTGGATACAACTGATGCTGGAGAGGATGTGGAGAAATAGGAACACTTTTACACTGTTGGTGGGAGTGTCAATTAGTTCAACCATTGTGGAAGACAGTGTGGCGATTCCTCAAGGACCTAGAAATAGAAATGCCATTTGACCCAGCAATCCCATTAATGGGTATATATCCAAAGGATTATAAATCCTTCTATTGTAAGGACACATGCACACGAATGTTCATAGCAGTACTGTTTACCGCAAAGACTCGGAACCAACCCAAATGCCCATCAATGATAGACTGGACAGGGAAAATGTGGCACATGTACACCATGGAGTACTATGCAGCCATAAAAAACAATGAGTTCATGTCCTTTGTAGAAACATAGATGAAACTGGAAACCATCATTCTCAGCAAACTGACACAAGAACAGAAAATCAAACACCGCATGTTCTCACTCACAGGTGGGTATCGAATGATGAGAACACATGGACACAGGGAGGGGAGCATCACACACTGGGGTCTGTCGGGGGGAAACAGGGGAGGGACAGTGGGGGGGTGGGGGATTAGAGAGAGATAGCATGGGGAGAAATGCCAGATATAGCTGATGTGGAGAAAGGCAGCAAATCACACTGCCATGTGTGTACCTATGCAAAAATCTCACATGTTCTTCACATGTTCCCCAAAACGTAAAATGCAATTAAAAAAAAAAGGAAGAAAATAAAAATAAAATGACCAATAAATAAACAAAAATCATATTTTATGTGATCTGTGTTCCTCCTAATGCAAAGAAAAGTCATACTATTAATAAAAATATAAAAACATTTGAGGGCTAAAGCCCCAAAAGTTCTGCTACGATTTTTTTTGATCTTCCAGAGAGTGATTATCATCATGGAAGCTCAAGCATAACATAAACACAAATGCATATACCCTTGACCTGGTAATTCTGCTTCTGGAAATTTATCTTCAGGCCCACTCACACTCTATAAATTAATGCATATTCAATGTTATGTATGCACTGTAGCACAGTTTATAAGAGCAAAAGACTGGAAACAGCCTAAATTTCCATCTGTAAGAGACTAATTAAATAAATTAAGGTACATTCCTAAAATGGAATATTATGTAGCTATTAATAAAAGAGACAGGGAAAGAGAGAAAAAGAGAACTACTTACATTCAAAGTAAGAGAAAACTCTCCAAGATAAAATTTTAAGGAAAAAAAAAACAAAGTCTAGAAGACTATAGAGGAGGCTACCTTTGGTGTAAAACAGTTGAAAATTATAAACATATTATGTTTATAAAAAATTTTAGGAGGTTGTAAAAAAACAAAGGGAAAGAGAAGAACAGGAGCTGGGACGCAGTTTGAGTAAGATGCGCGGCAGGCATATATCTTTATATGTTTTTATTTTAAAATATTGAACCATGTGTACATAGTATCTATTTTAAAAATTCAATTTTAGAATACAAGCAAGAAAACAAGAAATGCAAGCCTAAAAAGGGCATGTATTCAGAAAAAGATACTAATACATGGAGATAATGGCAAGGTGGCTCATAGATGCAGTGATTTCTCTATCATATTATACAAACAAGCCATCAATTGCTAAATTTATAATTAAAAATGAGTCTATTTGAAACACATTATAAAAAACTATTAATTAAATCTTTAAAGTGACAGTAATTGACGATTTAACATTTTAGAGATACAGTCACATCATGTGTGAAATGCAGTCATCTGTATAAAAATGTCATTACCTTTATCATTTCTTCTTCTCCAGCTGTTTTACTTTTTGCTTCTATGTCCCCTGCTTCATTACATCTAATAAAGCAGCTATTTGAGGCCAATAAAGCCATTTTCCCCTAAGTGAAACAAAATAACAAAATAGAGCCATGAGAATACTTGTGGAAGAAACGTTGTTTATACTGAATTAATTTTTCCTTCCTGATTTAAAAGTCAAGGAAAAGAACTTAGAGAAAACTTGAACAAAATATAAGAACATATAGAAAAGGAAACCAAAATCACCTATCATTTTAAAATTCAAAGATTATCACAATAAACATTTTTAGTGTATCTTTTTAGTAGGACTAAATTCTAAATAGATGAAGTAGGATCGCCTCCTTTCTAAAAAACCTACTGAAACTATAACAGATTTAGTTTAGTTTGAAAAATTAACTTTAGAGACAAAAACATAATTACTACTGCATACTTTATTAAAATATTAGCATTTTAAGGAAAATTTATGTTCCTCATAATTAGAAAACATGAAAAGATATATAAGATGCCTTTAAATTTAAGAATCAATGTCTGAGGGACTTCTGCGTGTGAAAATAAATATTCGTATACTTTTTTAGTTGTTTTAATGTTTGATGTATTACACTGCTTTCTATTAAAGCTTTAAAAACTAATTTTCTTGTGTATCTAAAGCTGGGTTATAAATTTGGTTAACTTAATTCCCTTAACAAATATAATGTTTAATGATAACTTTTGGTTATAATTATTTGGTTATACTTATAATTATTTGGTTGATTCTTTTGGAAAACTTAAAATACCATAACGTTCAGAGAAAATATTAACGAATACAATTACAGAATATGTTAACCTTACATGACATCCAGTTAAAAAAGTGCTGATAATGTGAGTTTAATTTCTTAGTCAAGGCGGCAAGGGCTGGTTCTCTCTCATCTGGATGGCTCCTGATGAGCCGTGGAACATGGCTGTATGGCCCAAGGCCATTTAAACCTGTGCTGCAGATTATTCGGCTGAGTACCTTTTTGCAATACAGTTTTAAGTGCCTCTTTCATTTAAATTTAAATTTTGGAAGCTTAGTGTCCTTCCTAAAAATAAATGAAATGAACTTTCCTAAAGTGTTGTATTATTAGTACTATCTAACTCATCATCCTGGCCTTATGATATATTGGACTTTTCTACTGGCATATTTTTATTATAAGTATCTCATCATAACTAGTAGGATCATCTCAAAGGGGTTGCAACACATTAGTGGGTCATGAAATCAATTTAGTGGTTCCTGAGCAGTATTGGGGAAAAAAAAAAGAAATACACAAGGAGGAAGGGATAAAAGAGAAGAAATATCAAGGTGCATAACACATGGATAAGTAAGAATTGTTAATTGTGTGCTGGGCTGCAATGTAAAAAATGCATTTCTCAATGGGTTGGGGTCAAAACAGTTTCAAAGTCACTGACTTAAGATTTTACACTAGGGGAAATGAGTCTAAATGAGTACCTCTTTTGGGGGGGGATGTTTGTTCAATTTGTCATCTTGGAAAACACTCATGAGTTCCTATTTTCAATTCATTATTGTAGACTACCAAACCTGCTACTCAAGGCTGAGCTTATCTTCTATTTGTCTGTTTTGTGGTGCCCACTGGTCCTTACTGTTTTTGACATAGTTATCTACTTTTAAAAGGCTATTTAGCACTCACATATTTCTGTTCAATCTTTACTTCTTACACAAACAGAAAAAGCAAATTATACATTCTGTATCAACAAAGATTTTTATTTTTTTCTTGAGATGGAGTTTTGCTCGTTTTCCAGGCTAGAGTGCAATGGCGCGATTTCGGCTCACTGCAATCTCCTGGCTCCTGGATTCAAGTGATTCGTCTGTCTCAGCCTTCCAAGTAGCTGGGATTACAGGCATGTGCCACCACACCCGGCTAATTTTGTATTTTTAGTAGAGACGTGGTTTCTCCATGTTGGTCAGGCTGGTCTCGAACTCCCGACCACACGTGATCCACCCACCTTGGCCTCCCAAAGTGTGGGGATTACAGGTGTGAACCACTGCACCTGGCCATCAACAAAGATTTGACAAAACATCCACATCCTACAGCTGCCTACTTAACACAATTAAGAATTAATACATTATTTTTTTCTTCTTTTATAGTAAAACTATTTTTTTGTACACAATTTTAAGCTTATGAACTGGAAGTCTTTTAGAGATAATTTACTTCAATGAGCTATATTATTTATTTTACACATAAATTGTCACAACTTGGTCTTAGCTTGCTCCACTGCCTGCATACAGTCTCTAAGTTAGTTTCTGAAAGCATCCATGATTTCTGCTACTAAGAAGATACTTAGGAACTATTCCGGTTTCCTACCCCGAGACCTAAAATTGACTGGTTCTTTAATGGAAATGAGACCCACATCTAGGAACTAAAGGTATACAGAAATAATCGTGGACAAAAGTACTAATGCTGTTTTTGTTGCACTATTTTTTGATTTCTCTTTAAGGCTATACATTCTTACTGATTTTTTTCCAATTTAATGCATTACACTATTGCATCCTACTTTTTCTTTTTAAATATATTACCATTGATGGTCACAGACTTTCTGTTAAACTGACAGGAATTTTTTATAAACAGTAACAGCACTTACATTTTGAAAGACTGGTTCCCATTGTTCTCTTGGTCCAATTGCATCTGAACGCCCAACTACAAGTCCATCTGAATTTATACCAAGATATTTCCCATAGCCAGATTTCAGGGCAATTCTGTACATTAATAAGATAGATAAAAGTTAAAAGCTGAGAGAAAGAAAATTAATTAAAGAATATCCAAACAGGGCATGTGTATGTGTGGGGTGTGTACATATCTAAAATTTCAGACTGGACATATTCTAAGTATTCAAAAGCTGCATGTGGCTGAGTGGTGACTCACTCCTATAAGCTCAGTGCTTTGTGAGACCAATGGAAAAACTGCCTGAAACAAGAAGTTCAAGATCAGCCTGGACAACATAGTGAGGCCCCCATCTCTACAGAAAACTAAAAAAATTAGCTGGGCATGGTGGCGTGCACGTAATACCAGCTACTTGGGAGGCTGATGCGGGAGGATCCCTTGAGCCCAGAGGTTTGAGGTTATGGTGAGCTACTATCACACCACTACACTCCCACGTGGGTGACAGAGAGGGATTATCTCTTAAAAAAAAAAAAAATAAAATAAAAAAGCTACATCTGAAGTTGCTGCCATATTGGACAGTGCAGTTATATATTTACAGTTTTATGTTTTGCTTATTTAATATAAACATTATACCTTACATATTGCATAGCAAACATTTTCCCAATTCATCATTCTTTAATTACACCTCTTTAAATGGTTAGAAATGTTCAATAATTATTAAAATTTACTTTTTGTTTTTAAATAGTTCTATTTATATCTATTCTGTACATAAAACTGCTGATTTATCCTTAGAAAAAATTCCTAAGAAGGAAATAACTGGATCGAAGGGTATAAAGTTATATCATCAAACTGTTTTCCAGAATATGCTGTTTCAATTTACACTCTTACCTCAAATTAAGAGAGTATGTTTTGTATCATGGATTTGTTTAAACAATATGACTTTTTAAAAAACTTAAAAACCTGATATGGAAAAATCAGTATCCTATTAATTTGCATTTTAATAATAAACTAGACTAACAATTGTTTTTACTTTTCTTTCCTTTTTGGTTTTTAGATTATCTGGTCATATCCCTCATGCATTTTTCTACTGAGTTCTTATTGTTTGCAAGTTTTCTACTGGGGTCTGATGGGGTGCTATAAATTCTGTACATACTTATGAAAAGTAAGAACTCACTGCCTATTAAGGTAGTTGCAGAAATTCCCCGATTTGTCAGTTCTATTGAATTTTTTCTTCCTCTGCTCTTATTCTTTGTATTTTACCATACATCAGACTTTCAAAGGAAGTATAGAAATACTCATCTTAACATGATTTTTTTAAAATTATAAATTCTAATCCTTTACCTTACTAAGAATCTCCTGGGATGCCAGAATTAACTTTTACTCCTTTATATATTAATGACAATATAATAGAAATCATTGTCATATTGATGTAGCCAATTACTAAAATACCATAAACTCAATTTCAGTATCTTCTACCCAAAGAATCATTCTATACAATTGCACAATGTGAGAATAAAAAAGGTTACCTTATAAAATGACTGTAAAAATAGTGCGTAAAAATATTTTTTTGGTCGTTATGATTCTGTAACACTTTATGCTGGTTTCAACAATATCCCTGTTTGTCCCTGGACTTCCGAGCAGTGAATTTAAATTATCATAGCAACAGTGAACCAGGTTTTGTATTGTTTGATTCCTTTTTTAATCTATTTGGTCTGTGAAATTATTAATCTTCATTTTTTAAACTTACATACTTTTTTCCCAGACTACCATTACATATTGATAGGAAATCTACGAAAACTAGATCACAAAATCTACTTTTCCAAAAAGTCATTTTGTTTTTTTTATCAAAATTACTCTGTGGGCTTAAGTAAGACAGATATAAGATTTTTAATAAATAAAATTAAATTTTTAAAATAACTGGTTACTAATTATAGTACAACATAAGCTCACCTGGAATCAGACAACTTGACAGCTGTAAACTGCTCTGGAGGACTAGGGCCCTCATCGACTATTGGAGAAAAAAACATTTGAGAATAAATTTGACATTTGCTATAAATATAGACATAAAGACATTTTGTTTTTAAAAAATGTAGTTTTCTTCTGCAATTAAATGTAAGAATATTCAGCTATTCTGATGTCACTGTAATACTGTATCCTTGGAATCAAGATCTATTTAACTTATTTCAACTATAGTGCTAACTTTTATATACTGAATATATAAGCAGACAGGCTGACCTAATGCTTATTTAGTAATTTCCAAGATATCTTCTCTATGTTTTAAAATACAGTCATAAATAAGCACTTACTTAAAAAGCTAAATGTTTTCATTTATTCAAGGGTAGCCATGCTGACCAATTGATACCACTTTTTATTTTCTAATTACTTCATATCTCATTAGTGCTTTCTCTAATGGGCTAAAAAAATGAGACAACTTCAACTTGTTAAATACACACAGGTTAGCTGTGGCAACAGGTCTGAATAAAAAAGAAATGCAAACATTTTGACTCAAGCAGATTTTCTTTGTCCTTCCCCTTGCTATTTTAATTATTCATGTGGTTTTGACTTCCAAAGAGACTCTTCTGGGACCATACAGAATGTTTTCAAAGGCTTATATTAGAAAGAGGGACTTGCCAGGGGCTGTAAATATTAAGGAAGGACAAAAAAATGGATGAGTCAAATGCAATGGCTCCATTCCTTCGGAAAATGTTTGAGGCTAGTTACAGTTTGGCCTAAGTGAATGTCACAAAATCTACACTTGTGGCAGCCTCTACCCTTCCAGGCACAAACCTTCTTTGTGTGGAGCTCCCAGTGTAAAAAGACCATTGTCGAGTGCATGTATATAGGTTCCCTTATCCATTTCAATGGCTATGGTTCCTGAAATTTCACCAAAGTTTGTTACTGTCCACCAGATTCCTAAAAAATAAAATCAATATTTAAACTTTACATTTTAGTTCTGAAAGGGTTTTTTTTTTTTATAACTTAGTTTTAAAAACTTTTTATTTTGCGGTCATAAGAAATAATACCAAAATCTCACATATGCTTTACTCACTTTGTCTCAATGATGACATCTTGCATAACTATCATACACTGTTAGAATTAGGAAATTGACATTGATAAAATCCATGAACCTTACTCAGATTTCACCAGTTTTACATGCACTTGCTTGCATGTATGTGCACAGATTCATGTCACTACCAGCACAGTCAGGATTCAGTTCTTTTTAAAATACAAAATAGCAACACACAGTCGGGCATGTGGTGCATGCTCTAAGCCCAGTTACTCTACTCGGGGAGCTGGGGTAAGACGGTCACTTGAGTTCAGGAGGTCATTATAGTGGGCTATGATCATGCCACTGCACTCTAGCCTGAGTGACAGAGCAAGGTCCTGTCTCAAAAAAAAAAAAAGGCAACGTGTGAAGGTACAAAGTGATACACGGAGAATGGTCTCTCTCACTATAGACCCCAGCCATCTATTCATGCCTACTTCCAGAGAAAATGCCTATTATAATCTGTTTCTTAGAAATTCCCTACAGGAAGACTTTCCAGCATAGTAATCTTAACTATGATTTTAGATGGAAAGCAAAATGAGCAGAATCTATGTCTATGTAAACTTAATTTCTAATTTACCAATAAAAATGTTGGACTCTAGGGAACAATTATTTAAGCAGTTGTTAAAAAAGTTTATATCTTAATGTTAAAAAAGATCCTCAAATCTCCTCCTAAATTGTACTTAGGTAGAGTAAAAATGAGTCAGTTGTTAACTGGATATTACAGAATTCTTAACTTTGCCAGGTCTGATAATGGCATGTTATAACACATAAAAATAAAGAACAAAACAGATAATGAGAGAATGTTAAATGTAAATACACATGTTAACAACTTTGCATTTATGTACTTATGGGTAAAATGAGATAACACCTATGATTTAACTTAAAACTTTCTAGGAAAAAAGTATGTGTGTGTGTGTGTGGGTATATGTAAATGGAATGAGATTGGCAAAATATTGATAATTAATGCTGGGGGCATGGGTACATGGGAGACTCATTATATTCTTCTATGTATGTATTCGTTTGGATATTTCCATAATAAAAAGGTTTTAAAAACTGAGTTAATTTCACTGCACAAAATTTTCCATTCAATTAAACAATTTGTGCTTTTCATAATAAATTTTAAATAAGTTTTAGCTAAAATGAAGTTGGACCCTTACCTAACACCAAATACAAAAAGTAACTTGAAATAAACCAAAGACCTAAAGGTAAGAGTTAAAGTTTGAAAACTCTTAGAAGAAAACAGCTTCATGTCAATGAATTTGGCAGTGATTTCTTGCATAGGATATCAAAGGCACGGGCAACAAAAGAAAACATAAACAAACTGGACTTCATCAGAATTAAAAACTTATGTGCATCAAGAACCACTGTCAACAGAGTAAAAGGCAATTCAGAGAATGGAGAAAATATTTGTAAACTACATCCATTATAAGGAATTAATATCCAGAATATATAGAGAACTTCAAAAAGACAAATACCACAATTTAAAACTGGGCAAAGGAAGTACACAGATGATACACAATAGTGTATCATCTTTGCTTCAAAGATGATACACAATAGTGTATCATCTTTGCTTCAAAGATGATACACTATTGGCCAATAAGCACTTGAAAAGATGCTCAACATCACTAGACACTAGGGAAATGTAAATCAAAATCATAATACAATACCACTTCACACCCATTAGAAAAGCTGCAAAAAAAATGTTGGGCAGGATGTGGAGAAACTGAAACCCTATGCAATGCTGGTGGGAAAGTAAAATGGTGCATGTATTTAAATGCCACTGAGGTGTACACTTAAAAATAGAAAAACCGGCAAATTTTATATTCTGTATATTTTACCCCCCCACACACAAAACCAATGGAAAGAAAATTAATCAAAATTAAAATTTCAGCTAAAGACTATTAGCAATAAAACTAATGAGCAAGTTAGATGATTATTTGAGTTGTCTTATAGCTACAATTGTTTTCAGTAAAAAAAAAAATGCTTTATTCAGAATCATTATAAGCAGTTATAATTAGCAAGTCTTTCTTACAAATGGAATACTTAATGATTTTAAATTATTTGTATTTTGTATGTTCCATTCCAGGTTGACCAAGTACTCTTAATATTAAATTAAAACATTTAAATATAATATCTCATTAATGTTTTGCAAATGAAGAAATTTCTGGCAGACAAGCTCCTCAAAATTTTCACACTCTGTCAAAGTAGGGAAATAATATAATGACATTACTTATAAAATTGTGAACTGAAAAAGAAATTACTTTGAGCAGATGCCAGTATTTCGTCTCAATTGGATTTCAAAGAATAAGAAAGCGAAACATGGTATCATCACAAATTACATGTGAGCTATTCTGCCTATCTTCTGTAGTGCACTGCCTACATTCAACCCTCGGAAGTATACTTGCATGTTTAATGACTAAAGTAACATAACATTTACCAGTGCTGCTGTGGGAGGTTTTAGCTGTGAAAAAGCAGGGGATACTAAGAACAGTGGGGACTGAAGTAGTCTGTCTCTAAGTCAGGTTATTGCTCAAGCTGTCTATATGCTGCAGATGCCTAAGCTGAATCTGAGAATGCGTTCTAAAACATTACTTGCTATTTAGACACATGCTTAAAGTTATTTCCTTTTAAACCTTAGGCAGATGGTCAAATATTCCTGCTGTGTTGTCTCAAAATGCATAACAAAGCTTTTCACATACTATACTTTTGTACTTAATCATTTAGAATATAAACTCTGGGGGGGTAGGAACCAGATTTATGTTTCCATATGTCTGGCATGCCTGTAATCCCAGCACTTTGAGAGAGGCTGAGGCAGGAGGATCACTTAAGCCAGGCAGTTCAAGACCAGTCTAGGCAACAAAGAGAGACACCCATCTCTATAAAAAATAAAGAAATTAGCTGAGTATGGTGCTACAAGCCTGTGGTCCCAGCTACTTGGGAGTCTGAGGTGAGAGGACTGCTTGAGCCTGGGAGGTCAAGGCTGCACTGAGCCATGATCACACCACTGCACTCCAGCTCGAGCAACAAAGTGAGACCCTCTCCCTCCCTTTTGCGCCCCCCCCCCAAAAAAAAAGCCAAATGGCTGGATGTACCAGTGTCACAGCTGGTAAGGTAGTACCATGGCACCCTACTTCTAGCATGAAGCCTCTGTGACAGCTCACCTCAGCTTCTGACAGACCTAGTGCTTCTGAGCTAAGGGACCCCTTTAATCTTCTATGTTTGTTATGTACTTGGCACAAAGGGATGATGTATTTCAGATTTGGAAGTGGAATTTTCCTATCCAGTCTTACCGTAGTCTAAGTACCCTTCACAGACCTTCTGCTAACCCGCTTACTTAGCTTTAGTTCCTGGGTAAATAAAATATGTGTTTTGCAAACTTCGATATTTTAAGTTCAATTGCTTCTTAATCTAGTAGAGCTCAGGGAAACTCTTTCCTTACAGATATGCTCCTTTTTTTTTTTTTTTAATTAATGTCACATTTGGTATTTTCCATGTGAAAGAGAATTTCTTTCATCTTACCAATCCCTTCAGATCCTTGTGAAGAACCAACAGAAAAGCTTCAAAAAATTAAAAGTTTTTTTTTTCTTGAGATGGAGTCTCGCTCTGTCGCCCAGGCTGGAGTGCAATGGCGCAATCCTGGCTTACTGCAACCTCCACCTCCCGAGTTCAACTCATTCTCCTGCCTCAGCCTCCTGAGAGGTTGAAATTATAGGTGCCTACCACCGCGTCTGGCTAATTTATGTATTTTTTGTAGAGACGGGGTTTTGCCATGTTGGTTAGGCTGTTCTCGAACTCCTGGCCTCAGGTGATCTGCCCTCCTCGGCCTTCCAAAGTACTGGGATTACAGGCGCACTGCACCCAGCCCAAAAGTTTTTTTTTTCTTTCCTTTTAAAAATAGGCACATGCTTACTTATATGGCAAGTTTGGAAAATCCACAATGCAAAAGAAGGTGGAAGGACAAAGAGAAAAAGACACAGAAGGATTTCTTCTTCCACCCAAGATGAAATGGGAGGTCCTAGACTTGCCCTCTCACCAGGACCAAAGAGAAAACTGGATAGAATATCTGAAAAAACTGTTTTCAGGGATTGGAACACAGGCAGAACAGGACTGAGACCAGGAAAACACAGGAGGCAAATCTCAGCTGCACTTCAGTTTTCTGCCCAATGGGAGTTTCTTGATCACTTGGAGAGAGGCAGAGACCTCCAAGAACGAGGCAATCTCACTGAGCTGAGAGTCTTGCAGTGCTAAAATGTTAGGAGTTTATAGAGGGAACTACATAGAGGTAAGGACTCAAAAGAGTATGCAAAAGTTCTCTGCAGATCTGTGGCCAAGGCCTGGGAGACTGCACCCAGGAGGCAGACTCCACACGGCCTCTGCAGAGTGGCTGGCACTGCTGAGGGCTGATTGGAGATGCCCAGAGATCACACAATTTTGGGACACAGCAGAGTGGAGAAAACTTGCCAAGTATACCTAACACATGTGGTTGAGGCCCACGAGGATGAACCTTTCCTATAGTAGGAGTCACAGTCTAAGTCTACACGCAAAACCCTAATAAATAAGAACAAACAAACAAAGCCCCACGCTTGACAGGTGCATACGGATGGTCAAATAATTTAACTAGACATTTACCAGAAATAAAGATAAAAAACTGCTCAAGTAGACAGATCTAGAATTACATCTGCAGATTTTAACATAACTCTCAATGCATTGCAGGATTAGTCAAAAATCAGTAAGGACACAGAAGATTTGCATAGTCAGGAGCTCCACCAGTTGATCTAACTGACATCCAAAGACCGAACAGGCTGGGTGAGGTGGCTCATGACTGTAATCCTAGCACTTTGGGAGGCCGAGGTCGATGGGTCACCTGAGGTCAGGAGCTTGAGACCAGCCTGGTAAACATGATGAATCCCTGTCTCTACTAAAAATGAAAAAAAAAAAAAAAAAAAAAAAGGGTAGCTGGGCGTGGTGATGGGTGCTTGTAATCCCTGCTACTTGGGAGGCCGAGGCAGAAGAATCACTTGAACCTGGGAGGCGGAGGTTGCAGTGTGCTGAGATTGTGCCACTGCACTCCAGCCTGGTGGGAAACAGAGCAAGAATCCATCTCCAGAAAAAAAAAGAACACTGAATCAAGACCTGCAGAAGACACATTCTCTTCAAGTGTACATGGAAATTCACCAAGAAAAGTATGTTCTCCGACCATACTACAAGTGAATTAGAAATCAGCAACAATAACATATCTACAATATATAAGTCCCTATGCAGTAGAAATTAAACAGTACGTTTTTAAATAACTCATGGGTCCAAGAAAAGAAAAATCACAAGAGAAACTAGATAATATTTTGAATGGAATGAAAACGAAAACACAATGTGTTGACTACAGCTAAAGCTAAAGTGCAACGAAAAGTTCTAACTCTCTTCTTAAGTAGCTATAAAACAAGAGCAAGGTAAACTGAAAATAAGTTAAAGGAAGGAAAAAATAAAGGCTGAAAATAAATGGAACAGAAAATGAAAATAACAGAAAACAAAAAATACTGAAACACGCTTGCCCAACATGAGGGCTGCATTTGACCCAGGACAGCTTTGAATGCAACCCAACACAAATCCATAAATTTTCTTAAAACATTACGAGATTTTTTTTTTTTGGCTCATCAGCTTATCATTAGTATATTTTATGTGCGGCCCAAGACAATTCTTCCATTGTGGCCCAGGGAAACCAAAAGACTGAATATCCCTGTACTAAAAGATCATTAATAACCTAAAGTAAATGCTCTTTTAAAGATAAACAAACTGGTAAACCTCCAGCTAGACTGACTGATCCAGGGAAAAATAGCAAAAACACAAATTACCAATACAAAGAGACTGCAACACATATTTTACAGACTTTATATGCCAATAAATTCAACAATTCAAATGAAATAAAATTTTCCTTAAAAGACACAAATTACCAAAACGAACACAACAGAAAAATCTGAAAATATCTATTTAAAAAATTTTAATTTTCCCAGTTGGGCACGGTGGCTCATGCCTGTAATCCCAGCACTTTGGGAGGCCATGGCAAGCGGATCACCAGGTCAAGAGATTGAAACCAGCCTGGTCAATGTGGTGAAACCCTGTCTCTAGTAAAAATACAAAAATTAGCCAGGTGTGGTGGCATGCACCTGTAATCCCAGCTACTCAGGAGGCTGAGGTTGCAGTGAGCCAAGATTGCGCCACTCCACTCCAGTCTGGGCAACAGAGTGAGACTCCATCTCAAAAATAATAAATAACTTGAAGATAACTTACAGACATTAAAGTAAAAAGAAAAATAAATAAATAAAATAATTAATTTTACCACAAAAAAACTGAAACCAAACCAAAGAAACCCTCTAGGTCCAGATGACTTCACTGGTGAATTGTGAATTCTATCACACATCTAAAGAAGAAATCATACCCATCTTACACAACAGCTATTTCCAAAAATGCGGAAGGAGAGAGTACTTCCCATCTCATTTTATGACACCCAGTATCACCTTGACACCAAAATCAAATAAAGACATTACAAGAAAAGGAAACAAAAAATCGAGTATCTCCCATCAACACCAATATAGATATCTTAAAAAACAAACAAAAAACAACAAGAAAAACACCTAGAAATCAAGTCTAGCATTATCGCAAAGTACAATGCATCACAACAAAAGTGGGGTTTATCTTAGGGATACAAAGTTAGTTTAAAGATGAAAATGAAACCAATGTAATCCACTGGTAGAATAACGAAAGCTGTATAATCATCTCAACAGATACAGAAAGAGGCATCTGATAGTATTAAACACCATTATGATAGAAATTCCCAAGAAACAAAGTTTAAAAGGAATATCCTCATTTTGATAAAGGGTATCTCTGCAGATCCTATATATGGTAGACTACTGAAAGCTTTCTGCCTAAGCTTGTAAAAAAGGCAATTAACGCCCATTCTCATGACTTCTTTTCAACACTATGGAGGCCCTTGGCGGTATAATAAAGCAATAAAAAGACAAGACAGAAGTGCAACAACAGTCACAGAAAACATAATTGCAAATTACTTAGTTTTCTACATAAAAAAACTACTAGAAGTAATTAGCGAATTTAACATCTCAGACTACAAGGTCACGATACAAAAATCAATTGTATGTCTACACACTGACAGCAAACAATTGGAAGATCAAATTCAAAAGTTCCACCGACAGTAGTGTAAAATATAAAGTACTTAAGAATAAATTTTTATACAAACATGCAAGACCACTACATTAAAAACTCTGAAATATTGAGGCCCAATATTAAGATGTTGCTTCTCCCCTAAATGATCTGGACTGAACACAATTCTCTGAGAAAATGCAACAGGCTTCACTGCAGAAATTAATAAGTTAATAGTTAATAAGTACAAACTCAGAGGACTCATACTACCTGATCTCAAGACTTCATGAAATTATAGCAATCAAAAGAAATACATCAATGGAAAAACATACAAATATATCGATAGAACAGAGTCCAGAAATAGACCAATACATAGATAGTTAATTGATTTTTTATTAAGATACCAAAGTGGTTTAATGGAAAAAGGAAACAGTGGTGCTGGAACAACTGGCTATCAGTATGTTTAAAAAAAAAAAAAGTAAACCTTGAAACCTAACCCACACCATACCAAAATAATTTGAGATAAATGACAGATTTAATGTGAAAACTAAAACTATGAGGCCTCTAAAAGAAAATGTAGAATATTTTTCTGACTTTGGGGTAAGCAAAGATCTCTTAGATCAGAAAGATAAAGCAGTAACACGCCTGTAATCCCAGCACTTTGGAGGGCTGAGGTGGCCAGATCACAAGGTCAGGGGATTGAGACCATCCTGGCTAACATGGTGAAACCTCATCTCTATTCAAAATACAAAAATTAGCTGGGTGTGGTGGTGTCCACCTGTACTCCCAGCTACTTGGGAGGCTGAGGCAGGAGAACTGCTTGAACCCAGGAGGCAGAAGTTACAGTGAGCCCAGATCGCACTACTGCACTCCAGCCTGGCGACAGAGCGAGACTCTGTCTCAAGAAAATAAACAAACAAACAGAGCTTTATAAAAATAAACACTTCTGCACATCCAAAAACCACCATTAAGAAACTGAAAAGGTAAAACTCAGACTGGGAGAAAAGACTGGTAACACCGGCAACTCTGGCAAGGATGTAACTGGAGCAGTAATCCATTTTTGGTGGGAGAGTAAAATGACAAAACCAGTTCACAAAATTCCTGGCAGTTTCTTACAGAGGTAAACATTCACCTATCCTTTGACACAGCAGTTCCACATCTACGTATCTACCCTATTTACCCTAATTTTAGAATTGTTGATTTGCCATTTGAAAAACAATGATTCTTCCAGAACATTAGCTTTATGACATTCCATATTTTATATATTTTTAAAGTTGCCATAATTTATGAAAATTCAAAATGCAATTTCCCAAGTTTTCAAAGAGAAAAAAAAAGTGCTATAAATTATGGAAAGTACTAAACGGAGAATAAGCTAGGTAAGTGTGTTTGGGTTTATTTATTATACAGTTTATTTCCAGTATCAATTAGAAGCTACCCTGATGCTGTATTTAAAATTTTCATTCGTTTCAGAGTTCATGAAGTAATGATTTTTCCTGTGAAGATACTTCCTTTAAGAGACAACTGACTTCTACAATTAAAATATATACATGTTCAATGAAAATAATTTTTAAAAATATACTTAGTTGAATAAAATTTACATTAGGCCTTTAAAACTACATATCAGAATCTCTGGCTATTAAGCAGTGTAATGGTACCTACTAAGTCAGAGAGTTATAATCGTTCTCTCTTGTGCTTTGCTCTGATAATGAAGTAAAGGAATCAGTAGCATCTACTGTGCTAAAGAATAAATTGAATTTACAACTGTAGCTAACATTTAAGCACTTTAGGACAAATATGAATACGTCATAAATTTCTAAGAAAATATTTTCAATGAGATCCCAAAAAACATAAAACATTAACTTTTTTCAGAATAGAGCGCTGAAAACTCACTCACCAACAATATCAAGCTGGGTTTCTTCATCTTCTTCTCTTTTTCTCTTCTCTTTGCTCTTTTTCTTCTTACTATGGACATAACTTATATAGATGAGTTTAGTATATCGATTTGTATGATAAATAAATATCACAAGATTGAAGCTTAGAAGTCTTTTAAACTGTTTCATTTATAAATTATTGATTTAGGATGACTTACACTGCTATGCCCTCTTAAATACATACTGAGAAGTTGCTTCAGACTCTATGCATACTATGTTAGAGTTCAAAGCAGGCTGTGGAGCCAGACTGCCAGACTTTAAATCCTGTTTTTGTCACTTCTTAGCTCCGTGATTTTTGGAAAAGGTAATGAATCTCTCCGTGAGTCAGTTTCCCCACTTATAAAATTAGGATCATAACTTAACATAACTCTTAAGGTTACTGTGAGGAGTAAGAGCTAATATGTGCCTTCACACATTGCTGGTAGAAATATAAAATGGTGCAGCATCTACAGAAAACGGTTTGGGGTTCCTCTAAAAGTTAAAGAGTTACCATACGACCCAGGAATTCCACTCCTAAGTATCTATACCCAAGGGAAATGAAAACATATGCCCCCAAAATACTTACATAATAATATCCATACTAGTATTATTCACAATAGCCAAAAAGTCGAAACAACTCAAATGTTTATCAACTGATGAAAGGATACTACAAAACGTGTCACATCTATACAATGGAATATTACACAGCCATAAAAAGGAACAAGTGCTGCAACATGGATGAACCTCAAGAATGTTTTAAGTCAAAGAAACCAGACACAAGAAGCCACATATTCTATATCTTTCTTATGAAATATTCAGAATAGGCAATTTTATATAGACAGCAGATTAGTGGTTGCCAAGGACCGGGAGAAGGGGAGGATGAGATGTGACTGCTTTAATGGGTAGGAGGAGGTTTCATTCTGGGATGATGAAAATGCTGAGCAATTGTATAATGAAACCTCTTGAATATATACTAAAAACCACTGACTGTACAAAAGGGTACATTTTATAATTATGAGTTACATCTCAAGAAAAAAGAAAAAACCCGGGGATGGATAGTGGGGGGTGGGGAGTTGGGGAGAGAGAGCATGGGGAGAAATGCCAGATATAGGTGAAGGGGAGGAAGGCAGCAAATCACATTGCCATGTGTGTTACCTATGCAACTATCTTGCGCGTTCTTCAAATGTACCCAAACCTAAAATGCAATAAAGAAAAGAAAAGAAAAAAAAAATAAAACCTTAACCCTAAAAAAAAAAAAAAAAAAAGAAAAAACCAAGGGCGATTTGAAAAAAGTCAAGGTGCTAGGTGCCTATAACAATTTCTTGGCACACTGAAAGTGCTATATAAGCATTAACTATGATTACTACGATATGATCATTGCGAAAAATGCACCACTGTCTGCATTTTCATCATAGTTTTCAGAAGATAACTCTCCTCTCCTCCCACGAAATTAATAAAGTAAAAATGTGATATTCATTCAGGATAAATCTGCCATTTATTCTAGCATCTTCATGAGGACAGACTCCTAGGCAGAGTTCTCAAGGGCAGTGGCTTCAGCTCACTCCTTGATACTTTTTTACCATGACGCCTAAAAGTATCAAAACTTCTGTTTATCACGGAGACCTGGAGGAAATGCTCAACATTTGTATGTACAGTCAACGTCTGGCAAATTTGCCAGTTAAAAAAGAAGCAGGGATATGAATGCACAGACATTTTTCCCTAAAAAGCTAATAAATTACCACAACAATCTCCACCTCGATTTTGGCTCAATTTATTTACTGCACATATGTTCTCTCATGTAATCCTCACTGTCTTCTAAAAGTACAATCTTCTAAAAGCACAAATGTGTAAACGGAGGCTCAAAGATATTTGATAGCTTAATAAATGAGTAAATGGGAGTTCAGACATACTAACCAATGTGCCATAAATTACAAAATTAGGAAATATAGAGTGCAGATTCGAGCCCATATCCCTATCAAAGCCCATACACAGCTCAATCACTGTGTGATTCATCCTGGTTTCACTCTACATATTAGGTTAGAAAATATTAATTATTCTACGGAGAAAAGAGACGACGATGAAAAGTATAATCCCTAATAAAGGAAGTTATTACCATGAACTACGAGATCGAGTAATGCAGACCCACCAGGCAGAGGCCTGGAGATGCCTCAGGGGACCCACACTCGAGGCTATGGGCCACCCGTCCTTCTACCCTGTTTCCAGGGTCGGTCGGCCGGCCAGGCGGGAGGCTGCCCGTCTCTGCACAGACGCCGGGAACCGCGGCCCAGCCTCCGTCCAGCCCGGACAGGGTCCAGGGCGAAGCCTGGGAGGCCACAAAGCCGGCCCTCCATGCCACGGCTTCCACCGGACTCACGGGGGTGCAGTGCGTTCGAAAAGAACTGAGGAGGCTCCAGCCCGAGCTGCAGGGCTCACCTCTTCGCCTTGGTTCCCTTGAGCACGAGCTTGGTCGACTTCACGTAAGAGTACTCGGCCATGACTCCAGGAGACTTCCGCACTGAGAAGCTGAAGCGGGCTGAGGACGAGTATCTCCCACGGAGCAGCGGGCCGGGGAGGAGCAGAAGTGGTGGCGAAGCAAACACTCCTCACTAAGTACGAAAGAGTACGAGCTGACGCGTCTCTCCAGAATCCGCCATGGTCTTCACCCCGACGCAGAACCGCTGAGAGTTCCGCTTCCGGGTTTTTGCCGGGGAGGGAGGGGCGCTACGGCGGCCGCAGAGGGCCGAAAGGCGTCCGCGCGCAGCGGCTCCCTGAAGATTCGCGCCTCCTGGCGGGGAGGAAAGCCCGCCCGAGGCACCGGTGCTTGCAGTGACCGCGTTGCCGCGCGCGCACTGCAGCCGCCTCACGCTGGGGCTGCGGGCTGGCGACAGTTCTTATTCCCTGAAATAGAATTAAGCGCCACTTCGGGGGCAGCCGACGTCGCGAGTGCTGTGGGAATTTGGGCGGAGGTGAAGAGTTACAGACCCGAGGTCAGGGAAGCCTAATCGTGCAGGCGGCGTCTGAGGAGGGTCTTGAACGCACCCGTTTCTGCCCGACGGAGATGGCGGACACAGTAGGGCAGAGGCGTGGAGGGGCCGCGAGCGGGCCAGGCTGTAAAGCAACGTGCTGGGACCCAGGATAGAGAGGGCCAGTCGGTGTCCTGTGGTCGCTGAAGAATTTGAACGAATTGAGTAGACAGGTGAGAGGACCAGTCGCGAGAGACGGGAAGAAGCGAGTGGCCGTTACTAATCGCGTATGTGACACCAACCCCCCCTTACTAAAGCAAAGTAAAACAATTTATTTTCACGGGTAATACTGTATTTTCCCAGCTTTATGGTGGCAAAGATTAGGCTTAACATCTCTAATCGTCAGAGAAATGCAAATCAAAACCAAAACAGGATACCCTTTCACACCAGTGAGAAGAGCTACTATTAAAAAGTCAAAAAACAACAGATGTTGGGAGGCTGTGGAAAAAAGGCAACATTTACACATAATGCGTGTGAATGTAAATTACTTCAGCTACTGTTGAAAGCAGTTTGGAAATTTCTCAAAGAATTTAAAATAGAACTACCGTTCAAGCCAACAATTCCATTACTGGTATTAACCAAAAGAAAAATTATTCTACCAAAAAGACACCTGCACTTAAATGTTCATCACATTACTATTCACAATAGCAAAGATATGGAATCACCCTAGGTGCCCATGAACAGTGGATTGGATATATAAAATGTGGTACATATACACTGTATTATTAGGCCATTCTTGCATTGCTAGAAAGAAATACCTGAGGCTAGGTAATTTGTAGAGAAAAGAGATTTAATTGGCTCACAGCTCTGCAGGCTGTATGGGAAGTATGGTGATGGCATCTGCTTGGCTTCTGGGGAGGCCTCAGGGAGCTTTTACTCATGATAGAAGGCAAAGAAGGAGCAGGCACATCACATGGCCAGAGCAGGAGCAAAGAGATTGGAGGAGGAGGTAGGTGCCACACACCCTTATACAACCAAATCTTGAAAGAATTCACTCTCACAAGGATGGCATCAGGCCATGAGCGGTCCATCCCCATGACCCAGATACCTCCTACCAGGCCCCACCTCCAACACTGAGGACTACATTTCACCATGAGATTTAGAGGGACCATGGTCCAAACCGTTTCATACACCATAAAATAAAATGCAGCCATAAAAATAAAATCATCTCCTTTGAAGCAACATGGTTGCAGCCGGAGGCCATTATCTTAAGTGAATTAATGGAGGAACATAAAACTAAATACCACCTGATCTCACTTATAAGTGGGAGCTAAACACTAGGTACTCATGAATATAAAGATGGAAAGAATACACACCAGGGACTACTAGAAGGGAGAAGGAGGAAGACAAGTCTGTTCTCATATTGCTATATAGAACTACTTGAGACTGGGTAATTTATAAAGAAAAGAGATTTAATTGACTCACAGGCTGTACTGGAAGCATGGCTGGGAGGCCTCAGGAAACTTACAATTATGGCAAAAGATGAAGGGAGAAGCAAGGCATGTCCTACCATGGTGGTAGAAGAGCAAGCGAGCTGGGGGAATGTGCCACATGTTTAAACCATCAGATCTCATGAGAACTCACTCATTATCATGAGAACAGCAAGGAGAAAATATGCCCTCATGAGCTAATCACCTCCCACCAGGTCCTTCTCCCCGCATTGGGAATTACAATTTAACATGCGATTTGGGTGAGGACACAGACTCAAACCATGTAAACTCAGTATCTGGGTGATGAGATCATTCATACCTCAAACTCAGCATCATGAGATATACCCGTATAACAAACTGGCACATGTGCCCCTGAATGTAAAATAAAAGTTAAAATTATTTTCAAAATAAAAATAATAAATGAATAAATAAATATGATTAGATGAAATTAAAATTTTGAATTAAAAAAATAAATTTGTTCAGCCTGACAGCAGAAGGTATGTAAACGGAAACCGTGAGGTCTGTAGGGTTCAGATCAATTGCACAATCTGTACTAAGTTGATGTCCTGCTGTTTGGATGAAAAGAAAAGTGGCGAAACATAGATCTAACATGAAAAAATAGGCAAGTTTTTATGATAGCAAAAAGAAGAATGGAAGAAATAGGACTGAGGTTATAGTGATTGATAGATATTAATAGACAGCTGAGTCAAAAGCCTCTGGTTGCATAAAATATTAATTTTGTTTTATTCTAGTAAAACAAAATCCTATGCCCTGCACCCAGAAAAAAAATCTTTTAGCCCTGTAATTGCCTTTATTCCCAGCACCATTCCATTCATTAAATAGTGTATAGGGTGATTAATAACTGAATTATTCACAGAATTAAGGCAGAAATTTTTGTATTTTAGGATGATGTTAATAATATAGTCATTGAACTAAGATAAAATTTGACTAGAAGTGTGATCACCATGAATGCCATGTTGATATCTTGTTAGATTTGGCAACCCAAAGTTAACAAATTTATTAATAAAATAAAATTTCATTCATGATTAATTTACAATTAGTAAACATGCTGCTACCCCTTCCTTCCCTTTCTTTTTTATTCTTTCATTCATTCCTACAGAGCAGTGGCTTTCAGTCTCAGATCCCCAGAATCCTAAGGAATCCTCGAATGTCATCATGGGGAGCCAGGTGTGGGGATTCCCAAAAGTTGTATTTAATACAGTACTTGAAAAAATCTCGAAAAGTTATATATGTACACTAGAAAAAGCTACATAGATTTTAAGTTTTATATATAGTTGGATACTTTTTATTTCTATCTGGAACTAAGTCATTAAAGTTAGTAATGTTGATTATTTCATACTGACCTAATCGGTAGCCTTATATATCATTGATTAATTATCAATAAAATAAGAACCCCACAAAATTACAAAATATGTATATTTTTTATGGGGCAAAAGTGAGCCCCGTCCTGGAACATTCACTTTACAAATTAAGATACAGTGGATGCTGCCTTAACTGACCTCCACTTAACTGATTTGCAATCAGCACTTTCTGGTACCCCTGTACAACTTACTGACTGAGGTCCACTGCAAACTGAAAGCCCTTGAGCTACTTCCAAGGCCCATACATTTTTCCTTCCATCACGCAAGTTGTATATTTTATTAGAGGAAGCTGTGTTCATTCCTAAATATGTTTACACCATTTGTTCTTGTTATTGTTATGCAATTTAGTAAAATTACGTAAACTGAGAAAATGAGTATAACAAGAGTAGTAGTGTTGTTTTTCTGAGAAATAAACTGAATGTGTTAGAAAAATGAGACACAAACAGTTGCTGACAGCTTAACGGTTGGCTAGAAAGCTAGAAACAAATGGGAAAAATTATGTAATCTAGGATTTCAGACCCCAGTTCTCTTCATAAAAAGGGAACAAGAAATCACTGACAACGTATCATTGACATAGTTTCCACAAGAAACTCCACTCAGTGAATCCATGCAAGGCTTTGAACTTATCATACAAATACTGCAAATTTATTTACATGTGTCTTTTAAATTAAAATTAAGTTTTAAGGACATACATATAATACTTCTTATGATTCCTCCATCTAACTTAAAATTTGTGGCTGTTTATTAATGGTCCCAATCTTATTGAATAAGGGGGTTTCTACCATTTTGCTAACCAAAAGTTTACTTTGATGAAGATGGAATTATAAATACAAGAATTTATTCAAGTTTAAGGAATTAGTAATATAATTCAGTAGTTAATACACTTTAGTATTCCTAAAAATCACTTGAAAAGCTTCCTAACTGCAAATTCTTGTGCCTTAAGCCTGAGATTTTGATTCAGTAGGTCTAACAAGGGACATAGGAATCTTTATTTTTAGGAATGTTAAAGGAAAATTCCTAAAATAAGGTAAATTATGGCTTACAAATATAAAATGAACACTTGTCTAAGATTTTTGTTTAACTCATTTGTTTAATGAGGGAGCCAGTGTGATGTTATAATGAGTTTTATGGAAAATTCAAAGAGCCACACATATCTAGGCACTAAGAAACACTGAAATGAACTTGCTTGATAGATTCAAAACTGACTTCCTGATGGAAGGTGGAGGAAGGAAAATTAATTATACTGCCACCAAAATCAATCATTTGCATGTCAATAGACAAGAATATTTGCATTACTAACGGTAATCTGCAACTAACAGAATTTCAAATAACAAAGAAAGTGATAGAAACAGATAACCCAGATTATTCTAGACAAGGCTGGGTTTTCCATTGAAGACACTCAGTGGTAACTCCTTTAGTCCATCTTAAAATATTTCATTTTCTCCTGAAACAAGCTGCTCAAGCAATTCAAATACTGTACAATGAATGTGGTCATTGGGTCACACCTGGAGAAATCCTTTTCTGACCTATAATCAAGACTGTTGAATTACTCCCTTCACTAGAGAAAATAAAATATTACCACATAAATTCGTGTTATGATAATGGCCCACTAGGAGTGCTTTGGCGTTCTTAATTTTCTTAAGATTAATATTTCTGAAGTAATTCCTAAATGCCAAGCAATATATTTTCCAATTTAATCTTTGATTGACTTTTACTTTCACTTCAATTGAGCTACTCACTTTCATGGTTATAAACTTTTCAGTAACTTAAAAATTGATTTCTAATGTTATAAACTCTAATATTCCACTCTGTGACCTGCTCTACCAGATTCTCTCTTCCTTACTGCCAATTCACCTTCTCTTCTATCTCTTCGAGTGCCCCAGTATCTTGACTCTTCCATTTTCTTTTTTCTTTTTTAAGTGGACACAATATAATTTCACATGATGATTGGGTACAATGTGGTATTTTGATACATGACATGTTGTTAAATAATCAAGTCATGGTAATTAGCATATCCATTATTATAAACATTTATAATTTTTTGTTGTGAGAAGATTTAAAATTCTGCTAGCTATTTAAAATACACAATGCCTTATTATTGTTGTTATCTATGGTTACCCCTAAAGTGCAATACAATGTCAGAACTCATTCCTCTTATTTAATTGTAATATTGTACCCATTGGCCAACTCTCCCCATAAACCTTTCCCTGTCCTTCTCAGTCTGGTAACCACTCTTCTACCCTCCATTTCTATTAGATCAGTTTTTTTGTTTTGTTTTGTTTTTAATATTTCATATATGAATGAGATCATGTGATATTTTTCTTTCTGTGATTAGCTTATTTTAGTTACCACAGTGTCCTCTATGCTCATTCGTGTTGTCACAAGTGACACAATTTCATCTTTTTTATGGTTGAATAGTGTTCTTTTGTGCATATGATATAGTTTGGATATTTGTCCTCACCCAAATCTCATGTTATATTGTAATCCCCAATGTTAGAGATGGGGCCTGGCGGGAGGTGTTTGGGTCATAGAGGTGATCCCTCATGGCTTTGTGCTGTCCTCATGATAGTGAATGAGTTCTCTAGCTTCCTGAGGTCTCCCCAGAAGCTTATGTTGGCACTATGCTTCCTGTACAGCCCACAGAACTAGGAGTCAATTAAGTGTCTGTTCTTATAAATTACCCAGTCTCAGGTATTTTTTTGTAGCAATGCAAGAATGGCCAAATACAGCATATATGCTAAATTTTCTTTATCCATTCATTCATTGATGGACACTTAGGTTGATTCTAGGCTATTGTGAATAGTGCTGTAATAAACATGAGAGTGCAGAAATCTCTTTGACATACTGATTTAATTTTCTTTGAATATATACCAAGTAGTGGGATTGCTGGATTATATGATAAGTTCATTTTTAATGTTTTTAGAAATTATCATACTGTTTTCCATAATGATTGCTCTAATTTACATTTCCAACAACAGTATATGAACCTTTCCCTTTCTTCATATCCTTGCCAGCTTTTGTTACTTTTTGACTTTTGGAAAAAATGCATTTTAAGCAGTGTGAGATGATTATCTCACTGTACTTTTGGCTTGCATTTCTCTGATTATTAGTGATGTTGAGCATTTTTTCATATATCTGTTGATAATTTTTATGTCTTATTTGGAGAAATGTCTATTCAGGTTTCTTGCCTATTTTCTGATACAATTATTTGTATTTTTGCTGTTGAGTTGTTTGAGTTTTCTATAAATTTGGGATATTAACCTGTTGTGAAGTGAATAGTTTACAGATATTTTTTCCCATTTTGTAGGTTGTCTCTCTTAACTCTGGTGATTATTTCCTTTGCAGTGCAGAACTTTTTATTTGGTGTAATTCCATTTGTTTATTTTTGCTTTTGTTGTGCGTGTCTTTTGATGTCTTTTCTAACAAGTCCTTGCCCAGACAAATGACATACAGCATTTTGCCTGTATTTTCTTCCACTAGTTTCTTAGTTTGGGGTCTTATATTTAAATATTTAATTTTATTATATATTTTGAGATTAGATAGTTCTATACCTCTAACATTGTTGTTTTGCTTAAGATTTATATGGCTATTTGGGTTTTTTTATAGTTTCACATGAAATTTAAGATCTTTTTAAATATCTGTGAAGAAATGAAATTGGAAATTTGATAGTGATTATATTGGATCTATACATTGATTTGAGTTGTATCGTCATTTCAACAATATTAATTCTACTAGTCCATGAATATGGAATATCTTTCTATTTATTTTAATTTTTTTCAATTGCTTTTATCAATATTTAATAGTTTTCATATTTTCTTGGCTAAACTTATTCCTAGGTATTTTATTTTTTTAATAGCTATTTTGAATGGGATTACTTTCCCATTTTATCATTTTATGATAAAATCTTAAAAGGATGTCAAATTTTGTCAAATGCTTTTTCTGCATCTAATGAAATAATTATTTTTTATACTTCATTGTTTAATGTGATATATCAAATTTGTTGATTTACATATTATACATTAAATATAACATATATACATACATATAATTTACCTCCCCAGGTAAATACCACTTGATTATGGTGAATAATCTTCTTAATGTGCTTTTGAATTACCAGTTTTAGCACTGCTGGTTTTGAATTTTTGCATCTATGTTCATCAATGATATTGACCTGTAGGTTTTTTTTTTTTTTTTCCTGTTCTTGTCTCATTTTGAAATCAGGTAATGCTGTCTTCATAGAATGAATTTGGAAGAGTTCCCTCCTTTTTATTTTTTGAAATAGTTGTAAATAATTTGTATAAGTTCTTCTTTAAATGTTTTGTATAATTTGTCAGTGAAAACCATCAGGTCCTGAACTTTTCTTTCTTCTATTTTTTTAGAGACAGGGTCTCACTCTGTCACTGAGGCTGGCATACAGTGGTGCAGTCATAGCTGACTGAAGCCTCAAATTCGTCATCTTAAGTTATCTTCCTGCCTCAGCCATCTCAGTAGCCAGGACTACAAGTAAAAACCCCACTACACATGACTAATTTTTATTTTTATATTTAGAGATGGGGTCTTGCTGTTTGCCCAGGCTAATCTTGAACTCCTGGCCTATAATGATTCTCCTGCCTTGGGTTCCTAAAATGTGAGATTACATGAATGAGCTACTGTGAAGTCGTTTGGATTTTCCTTTATTGAGAGACTAAATTGCTGCTTCAATCTCATCATTTGCTGTTGGTGTGTTCACATTTTCTATTTCTTCTTTCTTCAATTTTGATAGGTTGTATGTGTATAGAGTGTATGTATTTCTTCAAGGTTTTTCAATTTATTGGTGTATAATTGTTTGTAGTACTTATGATTATTTGTATTTCTGCAGTGTCCCATCATAGTGTCTCATTTTTCACCTCTGATTGTGTTTATGTGAATTTTCTCTTTTTTTCTTTGTCTGACAAAAGGTTTGTCAGTTTTATCTTTTCGAAAAAGACCCCTTCATTTAATTAATGTTTTGTTTTTTTTGTCTTCATTCTATTTATTTGCGCTCAGATCTTTATAGTCTTCTGCTAATTTGGGGCTTAGTTTGTTCTTGATTTTATAGGTCCTTGAAAGACTTTGTTAGGTTATTTGTGATCTTTCTTTTTTTTTTTTTTTGATGTAGAAGTATATTGCTATAAACTTCCCATTAAGGACTGTTTTGTTGTATTTCATAAGTTTTCATATGTTCTGACTTCATTTGTGTCTTAAGACATTTTCAAAATTAACATTTTTTTCATTGACCCATTGGTTGTTTAGAGATATGTTGTTTAATTTGTATGTATTTGCACAATTTCTGAAGTTCCTCTTGTTGTTTATTTCTAGCTTTATTCCAGATGGTCAGAAAAAACATGATATAATTCTGATTTTTTTGATTAGCTAAGACTTGTTTTGTGGTCTGACATATCTATCATGGACAATGTTCCATGTGTAAGTGAAAAGACCATGAATTATGCAATTGTTGGATGACATGTTATGTAAATAATTGTTAAGTTCTTTTGGTCTAGAGTGCAGTTTAAATACAATGTTTCTTTATTGAGATTCTGTCTGAATGATCTGAATGTCTGAATGCTGAAAGTGAGATTCTGTCACAAAGGTCTGTTTATTGCTGAAAGTGGGATGTTCATTGCTGAGGCCAGGAGTTCAATATTGTATTCCTTTCTATCTCTCCTTTTAGATATGTTAATGTTTGCTTTATATGTTTAGGTTCTCCAATATTGAGTGCATATATATTTACAATTATTTTATTCTCTTCTTGTACTGACCTCTTTATTATTATATAATAGCCTTGTTTATCTGTGTTTATAGTTTTTTTTTTTTACTTGAAGTCTATTTTATCTGATGTAAATATATCTACTCCTGTATTCTTTTGGTTTCCATTGTCATAAAATCTATTTTTCCATCTGATCACTTTCCATTTATATGTGTATTTACAGGTGATGTGAATTTCTTATAGAAAAAATATAATTAGGTCTTGCTTTAATTCATTTACCCATTCTGTGTCTTCTGACTGGATAATTTAATCTATTTACATTCAAGGTAATTATTGATAGATAAGGACTTGTACTGCCATATATTTGTTTTCTTATTTTATTTTAGAATTTTTGTACTTTTTTGTTCCTTTATTGTCTTCCTTTGTAGTTGTGATTTTCTCTGTGTGTTTTTATTTCTTATTCTTTTATTTTTAGTGTATCTATTAAAAGTTTTTGCCTTTTATTTACTATAAGGCATACAAAGAACATTTCATGGTTTTAATAGGTAATTTTAAATGGATAACAACTTAATTTTGATAATAAGAAATGGGGATAAGAAATCGTTCTGCTTTTTAACTCAGTCACTCCCCCACATTTTGCATTTGTGATCCCTTAATTTATATCTTTTATGTCACGTATCCCTTAACAAATTACTGTAGTTATTTATATATTTTTTTGTATTTTAACCTTCCTACTAAAAATATGAATATGTAAGTGGTTTATATTCAATTATTACCATATTAGAGCATTCTGAATTTGTCTAAATATTTATTTTTGCCTGTGGATTTATACCTTCCAATTTTTTATATTACATATTAATGCCCTTTTCTTTCAGTTTGAAAACTGTTCTTCAAACTGTAAGGAAGGTATGGTTACAATGGTTACAATGAATTCCTTCATCTTTTGTTTGTCTGAGAATGTTTTAATCTCTCTTTTGATTTCTAAATGAGAGCTGTGCTGGATACTGTATTCATGCTTGACAGTTTTTTTCTTCAGCACTTGTTTCTATTATCTTACTCTCTCCTGCCTGTATTGTTTCTGCTGAGAAGTCTGCTGCTAGGCATATTGGAATTCTCTTATGTGTTATATGCTTCCTTTTTCTTAGTGCTTTCAGGACCTACTCTTTGTCTTTGACCTTTGAAAATTTAATTACAATATATCTTGGGGTTGACTTATTCATATTAAACCAGATTAGAGTGCTTGGCCATCCTAAACATTTTAATCTTTCTCCAAGTTTAAAAAGTTTTCTGTTATTTCTTTGAATAAGCTTCTAACTCTTTTCTATTCCTAGTTCCACTTTAAAACCAGTGATAACGTAGATTTGTTCTTTTGATGGTATCCCGTGGATCTCATAAATTTTCTTTGTTTCTTCTCATTTTTTTTTCTTTTTTTCTACTCTTACAGCATATTTTCAAAGAACCTGTCTTTGAGCTCACTGTTTCTTCTGCTTGATCAGTTCTGCTGTTGATGCTCTCTATTGCATTTTTCAATTTGTTTATTAAACTTTCTAATTCCACGATTTCCATTTGATTTTTTCCCATTATTTTAAATTCTTTGTTGAATTTTTCTGATAAATTTCTGAATTGTTTCTCTATACTTTCTTAAAGCTCACAGATTAGAAAAAAAAGCCATTTTAAATTCTTTGTCTGCCACATCATTCATTTGCATGTCTTTAAGTTCAGTTGCTCATACCTTGTTTTCTCCATTTGGTGAGGCAATTTTTCCTAGGCTATTCTTATTTTTTGTAGACGTACATCTCTGTCTATACATTAATGAATTAAATATTTATGTCAGTCTTCTTGGTTTATGTTTGTTTTTGACTATTTCTCGGTGGATTTGTTTAGAAATTCTGTGTGGATTTCCATTATATTCCATTTTAGCATTAGGAGGTGCCCAAGGCCAACGTTAGACATAAGTCTTGCAATGGCTTCACCACTGATGCAATGTAACTGGATGGGCCCATGGGTGATCCACAGAGAGCCGCATGGCTGTGGGGGAGAACAAGTCAGGCCATCAAGTTTGGACAGTCTGTGTGTCATGTTTCCCACAGTGTAGTGCCCATAAACAGACTTTCTGGTGTAATGTTTCCTCTGGTAGGAATGGCTAGCCACTGCTAAGTTTCACAGAATGGTTATTGCTAACCCATACCCCTCTCTATGTCCGTAGCATGCCTCAGGTGATTCAGCTCTGTTGACACTCATGGTGCTGCTTTTGGGGTGATGCAGGAGTGAGTCTACTGTGAAGGAACCCAGTATGGAGGAAACAAATAAATGTTCATCTTCTGTTTACTTTATTCAGTGTAAAAACTGTGAGTTCAGGAGGACTTTCTGCATATGATACCTTAATGGCTGGGGGGAGAAGTATGTCAGTCACAGAGTACTGGTTCCCTTACTGTCAAACCATGGTTTTACTCTTCTTTGCAGTCCAAAAGGGCTTCATAGACTCACTCATGTATGCAGGGTTCATTAGCTCTTGCAAAAATAATTCCTTATGTGGATAGTTGTTCATATAGAGGTGTCCATAGGAGTATGATACCTGGAGAAATCTACTCCACTGTCTTGCTCTGCCCTAATCCTTCCCCTTTCCAGCAAGAGTTTGCCTCCTCCTTGTTTTCTTTTTTTTTCTTAACAAAAGCAGGCTTAGCCTTTTAATCCCTTACCCTCCTCCACTTCCAATGCCATTGCTTCTTCGTAATGCCTATCATATCTTCTGTGCTATATGACCTTCAGCTGGTTTACAGTATATAAGTTTTAATATCTTATAAATTGGGGTTAATAGCATCCATTTGATAGGAAAGTTAAAAATATTAAGTGACATTGTTTATGTGAAATGGATATAACTTTTTGAAATAGATTGAGATGTTTCTGTACTTCTTTGTTCTGGTCTTCTTGTTGAACCAGAAGAATCCATTGTCATGAAAAGCCATAAAACTGTGATAGAAATTAAAAGTGAGTAGGAACTTATTTAAAAATCAACAATCTCCTTTTCAATGTCAAAATAAGAACCAGAAACTTTTAATAAGGCAATAGCCTGAAGAAATAACTTATAGAACATGAGTTTTTAAATCCTAAGGGGTTATTTTACATATTCAAGAGTTGAGATTGGCTGCCTTTAATCCTACTATAATTTCAATGTAAGTTTTAGAGAGTGTGGAAACAAAGAAAAAAATTGCACTGGAAAAAGTTAAATAAGTAAGGAAGATATTATTCATGGCTATTGCAGTAAGGGAGAGAGGCCAGAACCCAGTCTGAACTCAGCTCCATTGAAACAAAGGGCAGTGGAGTGTTTGGAAGCTGGGGTTGGGGGAGATCATAGGCCCCCTGTCTTTGCTAACTGTCTTTTCTCAAAGGAAAAGTAAACTTTTATTTTTGTGATAGAAGGTAATTTTCAACTTGGAGCAAGATTAGGCTCTTACTCTTTCATGGAGACTGAGAGAAAAGGGTGATATCTTTCTTGAGGATTTCATTTGAAAGGGATGGTTCCCAGGTCCTTGAAAAAGATACGTCTTATTTTAAATCAGGCAAGTGGCTCCTAAAAGGATTTATATCTCAGAGAGGCAGAGAAAGAATAATGTTACAATGAGAACTTTTCTAAAATATTCTAAGAAAAAGGAGGCCAGGAGGCTATAATTGGAAATAATCCTATAGAACATTTTGTCTAGCTGAGGGGATGGTTTAGTCACAGGTATGATGTAAGGGAACTTTCTACTGGATAAGAGAAAGAGAAGAACCATTAATTATGGAGGAAGAAGAAAATTATAAGATGTGACTATGAGAGGGTTCTGCCTATGTTTCTTATCAAGTAGCCGGCCCGATCAGCTTTCTGGGACTCAATCAGGTAGATAGATAAGTAAAGGGTAGACAGATGAAGATCAGGGAATTTCCAATTTGGTGCTTTACTTCTCTAGTGTACATAGGCTGGCCCAGGAATTAGAGAGCAGCAACGGCAGAGGGAGGTGCCTGCAAGATAAATTCCCTTACTCTCAGCTTGTGAGTGCTGACTGAAAAGCCTGAATTCTCTCACAGTGTGGTGGGAGGAGGACTCATAACTAGCTTGACAGGACTAGGAAACCAGCAGAGGCCTGTGTGGGACATGGAGGCCTCAGAATGTGAGGTCTTGGTGAGGTGGTAGGGTGAAATAGTAATGGGTGAGCAGAAACCTCATCAGTGGGTGCCAATACATGCCCAAACAAAGACAGGATCGATTAGCTATATGTCAGCAGATATCAGTGAAGGATGCCCGGAGAAAAGACTCCACTGACCAGACTCTCTGACATAGCAGAGACCAGCTCGCTTCAGGTCAGTGCACTGCCACCTCGACCCCATGAGGGCACCTGACCGAGACTTCCCCTGTATGCAGATGCTTTCCGGGATGGATGTTGCAGCAGAAAAATCCTTTAAGGGCACAGCCTGCCTTAGGGAGTTTGAAATTTGAATTAAGTGTTAAAGAAAATTAATTAATGTAAAAAAGTCCCCATTGCATTTAATTACTAGATTTAAGAGTCTTCCAAACTGTGATGAGAAATAATCAAATGAGATCAATTACAGAAATAAATGAAGGCACTTTTAAATTCTTTGCTCATATGTGTAGCTATATGAAGCTTCAACAAAGTTTACATGTCAGATTTGTAAAATGACTTGTAAGTAAGCACTGATAAATATTACTCCTTGTTGTCCTATTTGTAGTTAGCTTTCTTCTCAGTTCCTTGTGGCAACTATTCGATACATTGAGTGCTTAGGTAACTTCTATCCCTTTCACATTAAGGCCACACATTTCCCCATTTTCTGCTTCTTTTTCTCTACATTCATTCACACACTCCCCTTTATTTGCACTTTCCTTCTATTTAAAGTTTTTTACCTCTGCTCTGGATCCCATTCTCTTATGCCTACTTAGAACCTTTGTTCCACCAATGATCTTACTTCTCTTCCAAATTTTCAGAACATACAAATAGTCAAATCCTCTTCCATTAAAGAAAATCCTTCACATCTATGATGATGTTTACATTATTATCATTTAGGTGCTACACTCTCTTTTTTTTGGTAACCAAAATGCTTTGGAAAGTTATCTATATTTATCTCCACTGATTCAGATACCCCCAACACTACTGAAATCAACCTATCTCCTGACACCCATGACTTCCTAATTGCCAAGCTCTTATGTTGCATAATCTATACACTGAACAAAAATGCCTTGCAAAATAATCAGATTGCAATTGCTCATTTGTTTCTTTTAAATGTTATTCAGCTGGAGAACATTTTCTCCTGCCTCTGAATGACAATCTGTCCAACTTCATAACACATTTGCTCACTCTTGAGAGTCTTACCTTCATGTTTTATTGAAAGCATAGTCTCAGAGTTTTCAGTCTTAATGTCCAACTTTCTATCTTCCATTTAATATAGAATATTCTCTTCTTATTTTGATAAGTCTAGGGATGGTGTCTACTCATCCCTCCACTGCCCCCACACCCTCATCATGTTAACAGCTGCGGGAGGTGGGTACTTGGTATTAAAGAATAATCTTTCCAAAAAGATAAAATATTTACTCTCTTGTAAATATAAGATAAAATGTCAAAACATTTTTATAGCTCGTTCACTAATTAGGGGGTAGTAAGACATTACAGCCAGTTTGAAGGGGAATTCAAAGGACACGCATATAAGGAAATAGGCAAGCTAAAGTAAATTTACAAATAGATGCAAAACTGGTTGATATCCTGGGTCAATAATCAATTGATTCTACCTGAAAAACTATTTGCGTTCCTATGGAAGAGAATCATTTGCATTGCTGTAAAGTTTTTATGTTTTTGTTTTTATTTTTGTTTTTGCAATGTACAGAGATGAAATAGCTCAAAATTGTTAAGGGCTCCTACAGTGCCAGATAGAACAGAATAATGCACAAGATACATATTTATATATACTTCTATTTGGTCCATTTCAGGGTCTTTCGGAATTTTTCCTGACAGTGAAAAAGTAAAGAAGAACATTTTTTCCTTCCTTCCTTCCTTCCTTCCTTCCTTCCTTCCTTCCTTCCTTCCTTCCTTCC
>NW_022436979.1:22414588-22485748 GCF_009761245.1 Sapajus apella | reverse complement strand
TCCTTCCTTCCTTCCTTCCTTCCTTCCTTCCTTCCTTCCTTCCTTCCCTCCTTCCCTCCTTCCCTCCTTCCCTCCTTCTCTCCTTCCCTCCCTCTCTCCCTCCCTCAGTGGCTTCATGCTCTCTTGATATGATTGATGAATAAAGCTTTTTTTTCATGGCAGTTTGGAGATAGGCATTCCTGAGCACTTCTCTCCTGTGGTTTCTTTGAATTAAGAAATTGAATCTTTATTTTAGTTTATTGCTTACGGCAGTTTTTGCAGTCTTAAGAAGCCTAGTTTCTTGATCATGGTATGCGTCCCTTATGGGTCAGCTATAGAGCAGTCTGACTGAGCAGCCTTGGTCTAGAACATTGGCAGTCACCATGCTAATGGGAGAGGGAATCTTAAAGCTTCTGCTTGGAAGTGACACATGCCACATCAACCTACATTTCATTGGCTAAACAGGTCACATGTCTAAATCTGACCCTTCCTTCAATTGGACAGAAATGTATAATCTTCCAGTATATAGGGCCACTCAGTAGGGACACCAGATAACTGGTGAATGGTAATATAATCTATCACGTTGACTGCAAGGAAAACATTAGCAATCCCCAGGGTTCTATCTGGTCTTCTTAGATTCTTTTTTTTTTTTTAAATTGCATTTTAGGTTTGGGGATACATATGAAGAACATGTAAGATTGTTGCATAGGTACACACATGGCAGTGTGGTTTGCTGCCTTCCACCCCTTCACCTATATCTGACATTTCTCCCCATGTTATCCCTCCCCAACTCCCCACCCCCCACTTTCTCTCCCCTATTCCCCCCTTACAGACCCCAGTGTGTCATGCTCCCCTCCCTGTGTCCATGCGTTCTCATTGTTCAACACCTGCCTGTGAGTGAGAACATGTGGTGTTTGATTTTCTGCTCTTGTGTCAGTTTGCTGAGACTGATGGTTTCCAGGTTCATCGATGTCCCTACAAAAGACACGAAGTCATTGTTTTTTATGGCTACGTAGTATTCCATGGTGTATACATGCCACATTTTCCCTGTCCAGTCTATCATCAATGGGCATTTGGGTTGGTTCCAAGTCTTTGCTATTGTAAACAGTGCCACAATAAACATTCGTGTGCATGTGTCCTTATAGTAGAACGATTTATAATCCTTTGGATATATACCCAGTAATAGGATTGCTGGGTCAAATGGAATTTCTATTTCTAGATCCTTGAGGAATCGCCACACTGTCTTCCACAATGGTTGAAATAATTTACACTCCCACCAACAGTGTAAAAGTGTTCCTATTTCTTCACATCCTCTCGAGCATCTGTTGTCTCCAGATTTTTTAATAATCACCATTCTAACTGGCGTGAAATGGTATCTCAGTGTAGTTTTGGTTTGCATTTCTCTAATGACCAGTGACGATGAGCATTTTTTCATGTGTTTGTTGGCCTCACATATGTCTTCTTTTGTAAAGTGCCTGTTCATATCCTTCGCCCACTTTTGAATGGGCTTGTTTGTTTTTTTCTTGTAAATCAATTTTAGTTCTTTGTAGATTCTGGATATCAGCCCTTTGTCAGATGGGTAGATTGCAAAAATTTTTTCCCATTCTGTTGGTTGCTGATTCACTCTAATGACTGTTTCTTTTGCTGTGCAGAAGCTGTGGAGTTTGATTAGGTCCCATTTGTCTATTTTGGCTTTTGTTGCCAATGCTTTTGGTGTTTTGGTCATGAAGTCTTTGCCTATGCCTATGTCCTGAATGGTTTTGCCTAGATTTTCTTCTAGGGTTTTTATGGTGTTAGGTCTTCTGTTTAAGCCTTTAATCCATCTGGAGTTAATTTTAGTGTAAGGTGTCAGGAAGGGGTCCAGTTTCTGCTTTCTGCACATGGCTAGCCAGCTTTCCCAACACCATTTATTAAACAGGGAATCCTTTCCCCATTGCTTATTTTTGTCTGGTTTGTCAAAGATCAGATGGTTGTATATGTGTGGCGTTGCCTCCGAGGCCTCTGTTCTGTTCCATTGGTCTATATCTCTGTTTTGGTACCAGTACCATGCTGTTTTGATTACTGTAGCCTTGTAGTATAGTTTGAAGTCAGGTAGTGTGATGCCTCCAGCTTTGTTCTTTTTGCTTAGAATTGACTTGGCTATGCGGGCTCTCTTTTGGTTCCATATGAAGTTTAAGGTGTTTTTTTCCAGTTCTGTGAAGAAGGTCATTGGTAGCTTGATGGGGATAGCCTTGAATTTGTAAATTACTTTGGGCAGTATGGCCATTTTCACAATATTGATTCTTCCTAATCATAAGCATGGAATGTTTCTCCATCAGTTTGTGTCCTCTCTTATTTTGTTGAGCAGTGTTTGTAGTTCTCCTTGAAGAGATCCCTTACGTTCCTTGTCAGTTATATTCCTAGGTATTTTATTCTCTTTGTAGCAATTGTGAATGGCAGTTCAATCTTGACTTGGCTCTGTTTAAGTCTGTTATTGGTTTCTAGGAATGCTTGTGATTTTTGCATATTGATTTTGTATCCCGACTTTGCTGAAGTTGCTTACCAGTTTCAGGAGGTTTGGGGCTGAGACGATGGGGTCTTCTAAATATACAATCATGTCGTCTGCAAATAGAGACAATTTGACTTCCTCGTTTCCTATTTGAATACCCTTTATTTCTTTTTCTTGCCTGATTGCTCTGGCTAGAACTTCCAATACTATATTGAATAGGAGTGGTGAGAGAGGGCATCCTTGTCCAGTGCCAGATTTCAAAGGGAATGCTTCCACTTTTTACCCATTCAGTATGATATTGGCTATAGATTTGTCATAAATAGCTTTTATTGTTTTCAGATACATTCCGTTGATACCTACAATGCAAACTACCATCAGAGATTACTGCAAACAACTCTATGCACATAAACCAGTAAACCTGGAAGAAACAGATAAATTCCTGGTCACTGGCACCCTCCAAAGCCTAAACCAGGAAGATACGGAAACCTTTAACAGACCAATAAGAAGGGCTTAAATTGAGGCAGCAATTAATAGCCTACCAACAAAAAAAAAGCCCAGATCCACATGGGTTCACAGCTGAATTCTACAAGACATACAAAGAGGAACTGGTACCACTCCTTCTGAAACTGTTCCAAACAATCCCAAAAGAGGGAATCCTTCCCAAATTATTTTATGAGACTAACATCATCCTGTTACGAAAACCTGGCAGAGACTCAACGAAAAAAGAAAACTACAGGCCAGTATGCATCATGGATATAGATGCAAAAGTCTTCAGTAAATTACTGGCAAGCTGATTGCAACAGCACATCAAAAAGCTTATCCATCACGATCAAGTAGGCTTCATCCCAGGGATTCAAGGCTGGTTCAACATATGCAAGTCTATAAATGTAATCCACCACATAAACAGAACTGAAGACAAAAACCACATGATTATCTTAATAGATGCAGAGAAGTCCTTTGACAAAATTCAACAGCCATTTATGCTAAAAACTCTCAATAAACTAGGTATCAAAGGAACATATCTCAAAATAATAAAAGCTAATTATGACAAATCTACAGCCAATATCATACTGAATGGGCAAAAACTGGAAGCATTCCCTTTGAAATCTGGCACTAGACAAGGATGCCCTCTCTCACCACTCCTATTCATTATAGTATTGGAAGTTCTAGCCAGAGAAATCAGGCAAGAAAAAAATAAAGGGCATTTAATTGGGAAAGAAGGAAGTCAAATTGTCTCTATTTGCGGACAACATGATTATGTTTTTAGAGGACCCCATCATTTCAGCCCCAAATGTCCTAAAACTGATAAGCAACTTCAGCAAAGGATTATAAATCGTTCTATTAAAAAGACGCATGCACACATATGTTCATTGTGGCACCGTTTACAATAGCAAAGACTTGGAACCAACCCAAATGTGCATCAATGATAGACTGGATAAAGAAAATGTGACACATATACACCATGGAATATTACACTGCCATAAAAAATGATGAGTTTGTGTCTTTCATAGGGACATGGAAGAATCTGGAAACCATCATTCTTAGCAAACTGACACAAGAACAGAAAACCAAACACTGCATGTTCTTACTCATAGGCAGGTGTTGAACAATGAGAACATATGGACACAAGGAGGGAGCCATCACACACTGGGGTCAGTCGGGGGGTGCTAGGGGAGGGACAGCAGAATGTGGGAAGGGTGGGGAGGGTTAACATGGGGAGAAATACCAGATATAGGTGATGGGGGGATGGAGGCAGCAAACCACCTTGCCATGTATGTACCTATGCAACAATCGTGCATGATCTGCATATGTACCTCAGAACCTAAAGTCCAATAAAAAATAATAATAAAAAAATAAGGGAGCACACAAAGGGAAAAACATTCCATGCACATGGTTAGGAAGAATCAATATTGTGAAAATGGCCATACTGCCCAAAGTAATTTATAGATTCAATGCTATTTCCATCAAGCTACCATTGACCTTCACTGAGTTGGATAAGAACACCTTAAACTTCATATGGAACCAAAAGAGAGCCCGCATAGCCAAGACAATCCTAAGCAAAAAGAACAAAGCTGGAGGCATCACGCTACCTGACTTCAAACTATACTGCAAGGCTACAGTAATCAAAACAGCATGGTACTGGGACCAAAACAGAGATATAGACCAATGGAACAGAACAGAGGCCTCAGAAGTAATGCCACACATCTACAACCATCTGATCTTTGACAAACCATCTGATCTTTCCCAAAGTGCAATGGGGAAAGGATTCCATATTTAATAAATGGTGTTGGTAGAACTAGCTAGCCATATACCCAAAGTATTGTAAAACATTCCATTTTAAAGACTCATGCACACATATGTTTATTGTGGCACTGCTTACAATAGCAAAGACTTGGAAACAACCCAAAGCTGAAATTGGCTCTCTTCTTTACACCTTATATAAAAATTAACTCCAGATGGGCTAAAGACTTAAACATGAGACCTAACACCATAAAAACCCTAGGAGAAAAGCTAGGCAAAACCCTTCAGGACATAGGCATAGGCAAAGACTTCATGACTAAAACTCCAAAAGCAATGGCAACAAAAGCCAAAATAGACAATAGGATTGAACTAAACTTAGGAGCTTCTGCTCAGCAAAACAAACTATCATTAGAGTGAGCAACAAACAGAATGGGAAAATTTTTTTGCAATCTATTCATCTGACAAAGGGCTACTAACCAGAATCTACAAAGAACTTAAACAAATTTACAAGAAAAACCAACCCCATCCAAAAGCAGGCAAAGGATATGAACAGACACTTCTCAAAAGAAGACATTTATGCAGCCAAAAAACATATGAAGAAAAGATCATCATCACTGCCATTAGAGAAATGCAAATCAAAACCACATTGAGATACCATCTCATGCCAGTCAGAATGGCAATCATGAAAAAAATCAGGAGACAACAGATGCTGGAGAGGATGTAGAGAAATAGGAATGCTTTTACCTTGTTGGTGGGAGTGTAAATTAGTTCACTAAGTGTAAGTAATTAATTCCTCAAGGATCTGTAACTAGAAATACCATTTGACCCAGCAATCCCATTACTGGGTATATACTGAAAGGATTATAAAACCTTCAGTTACAAAGACACATGCATACATATGTTTATTGTGGCACTGTTCACAATAGCAAAGACTTGGAACCAACCCAGATGTCCATCAATGATAGACTGGATAAAGAAAATGTGGCACATATACACCATGGACTACTATGCAGCCACAAAAAGGATGAGTTCATGTCTTTTGCGGGGACATGGATGAAGCTGGAAACCATCATTCTCAGCAAACTGACACAAGATCAGAAAACCCAGCACTGCATGTTCTCACTCATAAGTGGGTGTTGAGCAATGAGAACACAGGGACACAGGGAGGGATTCATCACACACCAGGGCTTGTTGGGGGTTGGGGGGCCTAGGGGAGGGATAGCAGCTGGTGGGGGGATTAGGGAGGGCTAACATTAGGAGAAATTCCTAATGTAGATGATGGTGTGATGGATGCAGCAAACCACCATGACATATATGTATCTATGTAACAAGCCTGCACATTCTGCCCTTGTACCTTGGAACTTAAAGTATAATAATAATAAAAAAGAAAAGACATCAAAATGGAAAAGAAAGATGTAGTATCGCTGTTAACAGATGACATATTATGCATTGAAATTGCTAAACACTTCACAGAAAATGATTAGAAATAATAAACTCAGTCTTTTATGTCTTCTGGGGATTTGTTTCAGGACCCCCTCAGATAACAAACTCTGTGACGATCAGCTCCCTTATATGGCCCTCTGTTTCCATAGACCCACATCTGTGGATTCAAGCCACCACAGATGGAAAATATGTACAGTTGGTAGATTTGGTCCATGGTTGGTTGAGTTCACGGTTGCAGATCCATGGATATGATGGGCTGACTATATAACAAATTTACTAAAATTGTAGGATGCACAATGGACATACGAAAATCATTGCTATTTCTAAAAACTAACAGTAAATTGCCTGAAAGGGAAATTTTAAAAAGAATATCAAATAAACTACTTTGGAATTAGCCAAAGAAGTGAAAGACTTGTACACTACAAATTACAAAAGACTGATGAATGAAATTTAAACCTAAGTAAATGGAAAGACAACCCATAGATTGAAAGAATTAGTACTGTATTATTAAAATGTCTATACTACTTAAGGCAATCTACAGATTTAGGGTAATCCATATCAAAATCCCAATGGTGTCTCTCACAGAAATAGAAAAAATAATCCTAAAATTCATATAGAATCACAAAAAATCCTGAAGAGTCAAAGCAATTTTGAGCAAGAACAAAGTTACTGGTATCACATTTCTGACTGCAAATTATATTGCAGAAACAGAAACACTGTGATACTGTCATAAAAACAGACACATCAACCAGTGGAACAAAATAGAGAACCTAGGCATAACCTACACATTTACAGCGATGATCACGCAGGATGGGGACAGGAAGACATAATAGGGAGAGGATATGCTCTTGAACAAATGGTGTTCAGAAAGCTGGATATCCACATGCAAAGAATAAAATCGGATTCCTAGCTCACACCATAGATAAAAATTAACTCAAAATGGATCACACATTTAAATGTAATACCTGAAACCATAAAACTCCTAGAGGAAAACAGGAAAAAGCATTCTTGACATTGGTCTTGGTAATAATTTGTTTAGATATGATGCCAAAAGCACAGGCAACAAAGGCAAAATAGATAAATAAATTACATAAAACTAAAAAGCTTCTCCACAGCAAAGAAAACAACTAATGAAATGATAAGGCAACCTATGAAATGGGGAAAATATTTGTAAACCACATCTCTTATAAGGAGTTAATATTCAAAAAATAAGACGAACATATACATATTAATACCAAAAATACAAATAACTGATTTTTTTTAAGGCAAAGAACCTAAATAGATACATCGCAGAAGAAGAAATTCAAATGGCTAACAGGTATATGAAAATGTGCTCAACTTCTCTAAACTTCAGAGAAATTCAAATCAAAACCACAATGAGATATTATGTCACACTTTTTAAAATGACTATTATCAAAAAGACAAAAGATAAGTGTTGGAGAGAATGTGGAGGAAAGGAAAGCCTTGTACACTATTGATGGGAATGCAAATTAGTAAAACATTATGGAAAACAGTATTGAGGTTCCTCCAAAGAAAATGGAAAAATAGTACTGGCCTGGTGTGGTGGCTCACACCTGTAATCTCATCATTTTGGGAAGCCAAGGCAGGAGGCCAAGAGTTGCAGACCAGCCTGGGCAATCATAGCAAGATCCTTTCTCTGAAAAAAATTTAACGTTAGCCAGATATGGTGTTGTACACCTGTGGTCCTAGCTACTCTTGAGGCTGAGATAAGAGTATCGCTTGAGCCCAGGAGTTCAAGGCTACAGTGAGCTATGATCTTGCCACTGCACTGTACCCTGGATGACAGAGTGAGACTCTGTTTCAAAAATAAAAGAGCTACCACATAATCCAACAATTTCACTTCCGGGTATAGGTCCAATGAAATTGACATAAGAATCTTAGAGAGACATCTGTACTCCCCTGTTGATTGCAACATTACATGCAACGACCAAGATATGAAAATAACCTAAATGTCCTCTGGCAGAGGAATAGATGAATGGGTAAAGAAAATATGGTATATATATATAAAATATTATTCATCCTTAAAAAAAGAAGGAAATCATGCTATTTGTGACAACATGGATGGAGCTGGAGGATACTGTGCCAAGCAAAAAAGCAACACACTGAGACAAATACTTCATGGTCTCACTTACATGTGAACTCTACAACAGTCAAATTAATAAAAACAGAGAGCAGAACAGTGATTGACAGGGGCTTGGGGAAGCAGAAATAGGGTGAGTTTGATTAACTGGTACAAAGACAATAATTTCTGGAGATACAATGTACAACATGGAACAACACTGTGTCATATTCTTGTGTTTTGCTAAAGGACTATATCATAAATTAATTACTGTCAATACATACACAATGGTAAATATGTAGAGATAAATATACTAATTTGCTTAATTGTGATCATTTCAAAAAGTATACAAATATCAAAACATCAAGTTACCTTAAATTTATACGATGTTTATATGTCAGGATATCATTATAAAGCCATTAAGGAAGATTTTATTAAATAATGTCTATAACATGAGAACTTTCTCATAACAGGGAGGGCTTGTGTAGGAAAATGAAATTTTGCAACAAGGATAGAGTGAGGGAAATGGGAGATGATTGATCAAGTATTTAAGAAATGAACTGGGTGGAAGCTGCATGTATTTTAGAGCATCAGTCCTCCAACTTTTTGGTGTCAGGAACGCTTTACATTTTTAAAAGTTACTGAGGATCTCAAAAAGCTTTCATTTATTTGGATTATATCTGTCTCTATTGTCATATTAAAAATGAAAACTGAGAAATTATGTTAACATAAATCATTTTAAGTTATTTTTAAGCAATAAAGATGGTACAAAGAGTGACATTGTTTTATAATTTTATGTGTGTCTTTAATGTCTGGTTTAATATAAGAAAACTTGGTTTTCCTTTCTTCTTCTCCGTCTAATTTCTTGTGGCATCCCATGTCAGGTAGCCTCTGGGAAACTCCAGTTATACTTGTGAGAGAATGAAAGTGGAAAAAGTAAACAAAACCTGTGTATTTTTATGAAAAGAGTTTTGACCTTGCAGAGACCCTGGAAGGGACCCAGGGACTTCCCAGGGTTCTCTGGCTCATACGTTCACAGAGTAGAGGGTAAGTCCGCAAGAGAAAGCAGTGATTGGCTGTGGGAGGTCTTGCTGAGTGGTGGTAGAGAAGAGGTTGGGGGTGTAGAAAGTACGGTCATTGTTGTCATTTGTTTTCCTTTTCCTTTGGGTTCTTGCTGCTGGGATTTCCATTTTAGATTATTGTATCATAAATTAGAAATAGCATTAATGAACATTCTTGATACTGCCTAATGAAAGTTTTTGTTTTGTCTTTCTGAGCCTTGGTATATATCAAGAAGTTTTCTATCTCATTTATTTTTCCCACCCAAATTTGGAATTTAGAAAGAGTCCATATAGCTATATTTAGATTATTTACCTCCTTGAAGACATTTTGGGATCATTTATAAATCCCTACAAGCAATGCTATGATGTTCCTTTATTTTGTTTAGAGACTGGGTCTTCCCACGCTGTCTGTAGTGAAGTGGCTCGATCATAGCTCACAATAACATTAAACTCCTGGACTTAAGCAATCCTCTACCTCAGCCTCCAGAGTAGCTAGGCCTACAGGTGTGTGTCAGCAAGCCTAGCTTTTTATTATTATTGTTGTTATTATTTTTATAGAGATGGGGGTTTCATTATGCTGCCCTGGCCGGTCTTCCAATTCCTGGCCTCAGGCGATCCTCCTTTCCTTCCACCTTCTGAAGAGTTACATGACAGGTGTGAGCCACCGTGCTGGTTCTGATGCCGTTTAAATACAAACATGATACTGATACTATATTGCTTGTAGAAACTGTTACGTAAACATAATGTTTTTTGAAATAGGGTCTTGCTGTGTCATCCAGGCTGGAATGCAGTGGTATGATCACATTCACTGCAGCCTGGACCTCCTGGGCTTAAGTGATCCTTTCATCTCAGCCTTCCAAGTAGCTAGGACCTGAGGTCTGAGCCACCGTGCCCACGAATTTTTCAAATGTTTGGTAAAGACGGGTGTGTCACTGTGTTGCCCTGGCTGGTCCTGACCTCTTGGGCTCAAGTTGTTCTCCGGCCCAGGTCTCCCAAAGTGTTGGGATTGCAGGCATGAGCCACTGCACCACACCCTAAAAAAAAAAAAAAAATCATTCGCTTTCTTTGTTTGTCCACAAGGTGCCGCTGTTTCCCTTCTGATAACGTGAGACAGCTAACCCAAGATCATGACGTAGTCTGAAAAATACGCAACAATCTTACATGTTCTTCACATGCACCCAAAACCTAAAATGTAATAATAATAATAAAAAAAAGAGGATGGAGGTGGAGGGTGAAAACAAAAAATCACAGTAGTTCATTTTCCATAACTACTAAGTTTTCAAGGTGTTATCAGGTTTATCTCATAGAAAGAATATGTAAAATTTTTCACGTAGAAACATAATTTTTTAGCAATATTTGCTAAAAAGCATTTGGCATTGTCAGAATGAAGATTTCCATTTTTCCCTCTAATTTTATTTATAATAATTACATTTTTAGTGATGTAAATTTCTTCTAAAAACTCATTGCATTATATACCCAATGATTGTGAAATTGTCTACTTTGAAGCACAGTGAAATCATCAATCAGCAAACTGGGTCTAACACAGTTCCTTCCATTTTGAGAAAGCTATTTACACTCCAATTTGCAAGTTGTACTTTTAAAAAATTAAAACATTTATAAAATATGTTAATTATGATTGTTTAAAAAAGTAATGATTTTTTAATGGTAAGGAAATAAATTGAAGCTCTGTGCTGGAAAATGCAGAAAACAAATCAGCATTCTTTATAAATAGATTTTACTGCTGGTTCAGAAATTACCTTATGTGCTTTTTAGATGATGGAAAAATGAAATCAGCTACAGTTAGCACAGTGCATGCATCACATTTGCTGTGTCACTTTCAGAAAGATTATGCAGTATTGGTAGGTCAGGATTCTCAAAGTGATAAGTTCTAAAAAGAGGCTAAATGAAAAAGAATTTAAAAAGCAAGCCTAGCTGTTTAACATTTACACTGAAAAGATTGTGGAATATTGGAAGGTCAGGATTCTCAAAATGAAGCATTCTAAGGAGAGTCTAAATGAAAAAGAATTTAAAAAGCAAGCCTAATTGTTTAATATATACATGGAAGAGTTAAGGGGAAATCCTGGACTGGGAGCTGTGTTCTGAGTTTTACTAAGTCAGTCGCAGCCACAGCAGGCCAAGCGGACATAACTGCTGAGCCTGCATGGGACTTGAGTTGACTGGCAATTGGCACAGAGAGAGAGGACCCTTGCCAGAGTACTGGCCAAATATGTAGGGGTTTGTGTTCAGTGAAGCAGGGTGTGAATGCGTATCCCAAGGGTAAAACTGACACTAGAATCTAGGCCTTGTGACTGAATCTGGGTCCACAGTGATGGGTAGGATGAAGTAGTCTCAGAAATCCAAGCCAGCCAGAACCCATGTTCTGCAGATACTGGCTGATGAGCTATGGTTAAGATGTTTCATTCCACTGAGCAAACATTCCTTGATTGTTTAGGTTAGCATCCCACAGGAGCAGAGACAAATTCTGAAGAATATGTCCATGAAGCTGTAGTCTGAGAGCTTATGCTTCAACGGACAAGGGAGGAAAGAGCATCTCAGGATGGGAGGTGATTACATCTAAACCGAATTCTGAAAATAAAAGGAACCCTATGTCTTTGTCTGCTCAGGCTGCTGTTACAACAGCTGTAGACTGTGTAGTTTAAACAGTATATATTTATTTCTCAGAGTTCTGGGAAGCCAAAGATTAAAATCTGTGCTAGCAGAGCCAGCGTCTGGTGAAGGCCCTCTTACTGGTTTGCAGGTGGCTGTGTTCTTGTATCTTCACATGGCTGAAAGAAAAGGGCTCTAGTCTCCTTCTCTTCTTGTTAGGATGCCAATACCATCGTGGGAGCTCCATCCTCAGCTAAACCAAATTACTTCTCAAAAGTCCTCCTTCTAATGCCATTCTGTTGTTAGAGTTTCAACAAGTGAATTTGTTGATGCAAACATGCAGTCGACAGCATCTTATCTAATCAAAATCAGTTGCCCCTTAAATAAAATTCTACCTACTATAACAAGACTTAAAATTATGATTTGGTTCTTGCCAAAACTGTCTATCTGGATTTGTTAGAAACCAAGCATACTTGAACGTTTCCTGTAAAGATTTTCTCATTCCTACCCTATTAGATATATTTACAGAATTCTTAAATAATTACATATACAAGGCTTCCATTGGTGTTGACTAAAGCTTCTATTAGCTTTGACTATTGCAAGAAGCTTTATAGCACTGTAGGTAAAAGCATGTGCTTTGAAATTATACAATAAAATTTATTAAATGCTAATGCTAAGCACTTTATATTTATTATTTAATTTTATCCTCGTAATCACCTTCATTATTACCTCCATTAAACCCTATTTGTTGGCTACTCATATTATTCTGATTGTGTAAAACTAAATTTGAGAGGCTTTCCCAATGTCACATAAGTTAACAAGTGGCATAGCTGGGGTATGAATTAAAGTCTACCTGATTCCAAGATCTATTTACCATTGTTCTACAGTATGTAGTTTTCAGGTCCCTGAGAATGCTAACAGCCCTTCTTTTGAAACCTCTCTTCTTTCTGGACAGCAGCTTTATTCTATGTGATTAGAGCACCATGTTTCAGGCAACAAATTCTTTGAAATCTTTCATTTCCATAGTGGGATAAGGATCAGTTCTGTAGCACTGTCAGTTGGAAAACGTCATTTGGAGGCTATCTTGTTTAAGAAGTAGAAGACACAACTGGGGGCCTGCAGAGGACAGAAAGCTCACAGCTTCTGTCTTTATCTCCCTTTTACTTTCTCTTCAAGGAGATGGATCTCTGTGGTTGGTCAAGCTTAAGGATCCATTATAGGCCATAGCTAATGGTAACATTTTCCTAACTCTAGGTGAAGATTTAAGGACAAGTTAGAGAGTTAGGTCAGCTCGTGGCTGCACCTTTCAGAAGAAAGTCTGTTCATTGCTGTCCTATTTATGGAACTCCTCTGTTCCCGCAAATGCTTGGTAAGACATGCGTGAAGACCAATCCTGTGTCAGTAGACTTCATATCCACTCCCTTCTGCCAGTCACACAGCCACAAACAAATAAGAAAAATAAAGCAAAGCTCAGACACGCTCCCCTGGCATGGAGGCCACTTTCTGGCTAGCTGCTTTCCTCTGCCCAGGACTCTTCTGGACATTTGGCTCTTTCTTAGATCAAACCAAGACATGGGTTTGGGATTGGAGAGAAGTAGTTGAAAGGGGTCTCTGGCCTGTTCTGGTATTTAGACCAAGTAAGTAACAGAGTTTTCTGGCTTTAAGCTCAGCTTAGTAGAGCTTTCTCTGTGTTTGGGGAAAATCTCTAGATAATAATAAAGTGATATTTTACTGTGCTTTATTTTCTGTACATACATCTCTTTTTTAGGTATGTTGTGGGGAGATTTGTTCCCTGGCCCAGTATCATCTTCATCACCTTCATTATTACCAACTTTGTTGTCTTTGCAGAATTAAAATTTAAATAGACATTTAGGAAACAAGTCTGATGAGAGAATTATGTTATATGAATGTTTCAGCATCTGCCTTAGGGGCATTGATTTTTTTCCCCCTTGTTTTTCCATCAAGCTCCAGGCTTGCAAAAGAGTCATTATGTATTCTCAGACAGACTTACTGATTGGCTAGTGGTAAGTTAAACCTCGACCTGTAGCACTGCTGGGACCCATCTCCTGTCACCGGCCAGAAACCCCCTGTTTGGAGGTGTGCACTGGGAACGCTATTCATACTTATCGCCACGTGCTTTGTTGTTAGCACTATGTTAAGTACTGGACACCTTCAACAATTTAGAATATTGTTACATTCAACCCTTACAATACCCTGATATATATGTTATTAGTTCCATATTACAGATGAATAAACCAGATCAGAGAGGAAGAGATCCACAGAACTGGGAAGAGGCGGTACTGGGATTGGAGGAGTTCTGTCCCACCCTGGACCACCATTTCTATGCTGTGAAACATTGATGACTAATGGCTTACAAGAATCAAAGAAAGGACTCTGTTAGAGTCTATTAGAGTCCTTTCTTTGATTCTTGTAAATCATCAGTCATCAATAATTTGTCTCCAAAGTGTAGGTTTCACAGGAGGAGATGCCACTTGATACTTCATGGCTTAAAATGGAGATTTGGAACGTGGTGGGAGGCACAAGGGAAGGTTTTATTGATAAACTTCAAGAACTTTGTGGGGCCCTGAAAGGCTGTCATTACTTGTCCTACTGCCTCTTTCATATTAGTTCAAATGTCTTATGAGTATGTCTTTTGGGTTAAATTAAGGAAAATCTCCATGATAAGTAAAAAACAAAGAAAAAGCCCCCAAAGAATAGAAAGAGATACTGTGAAAAATCGACTCAAATTTCTCAGAGTTTTGTTAACCCAAAGAAGCCTTGGTCCAATTGGAAGAAGACAGAATTAATTTTGACAATCTCTAGCAAAACATTTAGAGCTCAGTGCCCTCTACCATAAGTAGAAATAAGTTCACTTAATAGTTTCACAAAATTAGTTAGTTGGTATAGTGGAAAGGGAAACAGACACACAGGACTGTGAGGTTTTGATGGGGGTAAAAGACAAGTCTGGGTCCAGTGAGCACAGGCAGGCCATGAAGGAGCAAGGCAGGAGCAGGATGGTGCCGGGAGGCTCGGGAACTGGCCACCTCTGTGCTGGCTGAAGATCACAAAAATCAATGCAGCTTTCTCCAATGCTGCCCATGCCTGATGGAATTAAACAGGGTCCTGAGAAAGACAGCACGGGGGCCGAGGATGGGTCCTGAGCTGCCTACACTCGTCAATATTTTGGCCAGTGGCTATGCATTCAGGGGCAATTTGCCTAGCTTTCTTGATCTACACCAGAAAGCTCGCTTTTGAAGTGGGTTGGAACGCTCCCAAAGGGACATGCTTCGTGCTATTGGTATTGCTGCCAAAAAGAAAAGATTCTGCTTTTCATCAGCTGTTTATTTTCGCTCTGTGTATTTCTCTAGCACCTATTGCTGGTGGCCCTGGTTATGCTAACAAATAGTGTAGCTGCAGCAGCAGAACAGAAAAGACTCTCCTGGCATTTTCAGGTCCAGGCTGGCCTGGGAACAGGCTCAGGGATGTTTGGATGCTTGAACGCAGGCGAGCTGGAGATTTGCGGCAATTCTTTTGACATGAGGCTGGACATTCTTTATAGTTTCCCCAGACATGGGAATTGGCAAGGCTTGAAAAAGAATCACTGGCAGGAAGTTCATTTTCTTTATTGCTATCTCCCCAGCCATAAAACTAAAAGCTTTTTACCTAAATCATGTTAGCCGCCTCGTGGGAGTAGGAGATCATTTCCTTCGGAGTCTTTCCCAATTGGAGTCCAGTCCTAGGATGGTTTCAGTGGTCTGTTTGAATTTGAAGAGCTGATTGATGCTTCTCATCTGCTCTCCAACCAGGCTTCTGATTTGCTGTCATCTGCCTTTCTCCCTTCCTCCCTTCCTCCCTACCAAGCCTCAGAGTCTTGAAATGAAATTTCTTGTACTGTAAACTTCATCATGCTAATTTCATCCCTTCAAATGAATCTTCCCTTGTTTGGGTTTCCTTGAACTGTGTGACTTAGGGTTCTTTAACCCTTTCAAATAAACAGAGAAATGGAAACCTCTTTTGGTGTCTGGTGATCATGTAATAAAACATCTTGAGACACTAATCCTGTGCTTTGTGCTTTGTTAATGAATGAAAATCTAAGAATATTCTTATTTGAAAAATTTAAAAATATAATAACTGTCATTACAACGAATTCCGTCTACATTTCTGGTGTCAAGTAATAAGTCGGGAGCCCTACCATCTACACAGTGCACGGTTCTACCAGCCATTTCTGTGTGACTTCAAGCAAATCACTTCTTTTCTGCGTTTTCTTTCTTTTTATGTAAAATGTGGATAACTTTGTGTGTCTCACTTAATTCACAGAGTGACTGTATCATGTGCAACAAAATTTAGTGTAAAGTGTAAAGCTCTATAATTAGATAGAATGTTACCTGTCATTTATAAGCTTTTTAAATCCTGGGGCAGTGGAGGAAGTATTCCTCTTATGGTAAAAGGGCATTCCTCTAATAATGTCCCTTCTTTTCCTGACTTTTCAGGGATTCTGTTTATTGCTTTTCCATTTGTCGTCTGCATCTTCAGTCTCTCTCCTTCTTGATTCTTTCTGTCAGCATTTAAATATAAATTTTTTATTTAAAAATTTTCTATCTTGGAGAAACCTTACCTTTGACTCTATGTATCTTTCCAGCTACCAAACAGTTTCCTCCCTTCTTGGACAAATTTCCCTCAAGGATTTTCCTCACTTACTGGATCCTCTTGCTCATTTTCCTTTCAGTCTTTATTCAGGTCAGTTTGGCTTTCACTTTCATGAAGCCTATTAAACTGCTTGTGCTAAGGTCACCATGTAAGAGTGCTAGGGCTTCCGTCACAAGCTGCCACAGGTTGAGTGGGTTATCTTCTTACAGCCCTGAAGGCTGGAAGTCCAAGGTGGAATGTCAGCAGGTTTGCTTTCTTGTGAGAACTGCTGGCTTGCAGATGGCTTCCTTCCTGCTGTGTCATCAGGCCGTGTTGCCTGTGTCTCAACCTCTTTGTATATGGATGTCTGTCATATTGGATCAGGTTCTACCTGTATGGCTTCATTTTACCTTACCTCTTGAAGGCCTTATCTCTAAATATAGTCCCCTTCTGAGGTTGTGGGGGTCTGCACATCAACATATGAATCTGGAGGGGACAAAATTCAGCACCCCAGAATTGGTGATTCATGAAAGTCACCAATACTCTTCCTTTCCCTCCCTTCCTTTCTTCCTTCCTTCCTTCCTTCTCTCTTTCTCTTCCTCTCTCTTTCTTTCTTTTGCCCTCCCTCCCTTCCTTCCTTCTCTGTCTTTCTTTCTTCCTTCCATTTATTTACATTTGTTTATATAAGATTTATGGGAAACAAGTGCAGTTTTGTTCCATGCATAGTGGTCAGTTCAAAGCTTTTAGGGTATCCCTTACCCAAGTATCATATATTGTACATACTAAGTGATATATAAGTCCAGTGGGGTCTCAGGAACATTCAGTAGAGTTGACCTCAGACCTCTTCCTCCGGCTTGAACTGGTTTCTTATCAGCTCCTCCCTCTTTACCCAAACTTTAAATTTTGAAATTCCTCAATCCTGGGTCCTCTTCTGTTCTTACTCTGTTCTAAGCTTGTCCAACCCATGGCCCATGGGCCACGTGTGGCCCAGGACAGCTTTGAATGCAGTGCAACACAGATAAGTAAACTTTCTTCAAGCATTACAAGATTTTTTTTGCAATTTTTTTTTTTTTAGCTCATCAGCTATTTTAAGTGTTAGAATATTTTATGTGTGGCCCAAGACAATTCCTTCCAATGAAGCCCAGGGAAGCCAAAAGATTGGACACCCCACCCGCACAGACTCTAGACAAGGTTTTATTAATTCCTACAGCTTTAGATTCCATTTATATGCATATGGCTCCTATAGACCTCTCCTCCCAACCTCCAAAATATTATGTGCACCTGCCATCTTGAAATTTCCGCTGGGATTTTCACAGGCATTCCTAAAATCAGAACTCAGAACTCTTGAGTTCTGCCCCCAAATCTATACCTCTTCCTCAATCATTTCCTTTTTATTTATTTCTTTTCCAGCCTTACCGTTCTTCATAAAAATTACCTCCATTTACTCACTGGCTTCTGCCATAAAGCATCCTCATCCTTGATGCTTTCTTCTTCCTGCCACCCCCTAGCATCACAACTTGCAACCAAGTCCTGTTATTTCACCTTCAAAATATGTGCTAAAATAATCCACTCCTCTGCAAACATATACTCCTCTTTCCAACTTTGTGCTTCTCCAATACCTTCTCTGTGGTTCACACAGAGATGTTCTCCAAAAATTTCAATTAGATCATATCTCTCCTTTGTTTAAAGATCTTTAATGATTTTCTACCCATGAGCTAATTCCACTAGACTGCAAGCTCTAAAGATGCAAGGCCTAGGTTTGCCTTATTTATTTCTGTTTATGCAGAGCCTAGCCTTGCGTTTAGTAGGAACTTAACACATTGACCTAGATCTTGTCCACCTCCTCAGCCTGACCTCTGATGGCAGTTACTCTTCCATCAGATCCCTGAGCTGGCCTGGGATCAGCCCTCATCTCAAGGCTGCCTGGGCCGTGATGTATTCACTCCTGCCTTATTGGCTGGCATCTGTTTATATTCTTGCTTCTGTAAGTAGTGTCCAAGGCAGTCACATAAGCATCCCTGGGGGCTTGCTAGAACTCAGGCACAACCTCAGATCCAATGAATCAGAATCTGCATGTTGACAAGGTCCCCAGGTGATTCATATGCACATTCAAGTTTAGAGTGCTTTGCTCTAGATCCCAGCCTGAGTGTTAGTTCTTTAAAGAGACCTTTCCAACTGGCCAAATCGCATTAGGTCATGTGATGGATTCACCGACAGCATATGTGGTACAGAAGGGAAAAGCAGGGAAACCCAAGCAGTGGGTGTCTATTGATCAGAAGCTGCTCACTTTAGAGTTTTACGTAAGCCTGATCTTATCAAAAATTCTGGATTTTGTAGAGAAACACACAAAGTATATGAATAGTTTGATTTGAGCAAACTGAAAATTGCCAGTTTTGTTTGCTTTAACCAAAATTTTCGCATTCTCTCTGAAAAATCCCTTGTTATAGGTGCTTAGTTTTAATTTGCCACATTATGACACCATGGGAATAATGCACAGGAGTGATCCTCAGTTGGTTTGGGTTTGATCCATAGTTGCGGCATGCATTGTAGAATGTCCAGCTAGAATACCTATTCTTTCAATTACTTTCAGTGGTGAAACCACATTTACTCTTGCACTAACCTAATAGCTTTGCTACGAGTCGATTGTTCTCTGTCTCGCTCTGTGTATGTGTCGGCGGGGGGTAGGGGTTGGTTTTTTTTTTTTTTGCAAACACTTTAGATACTGCATAGTGGATGGATTGGTTTGTAGTTACTGGGATCTTCTGTCTCCTGTGTATTCTGTTGAAGCTAAATAATCACATTACTCTGGAACTCCAGCACTTTAAAAAGGACTGCATAGTGAGTATTCACCTGATAAATTAAACCACAGCACAGCTTATTACTGTGAGATGAAAGAAAGCAGACTAATTAAAAGTAAACACTGCTTAAACTTGTCTCAATGCATTTTCTAAAGTGTTACGCATTATTGTATTCTTTACTTGTAAGATATTTTGTTGTGTGTACTGCCAAGTATTTCAGGATTTTGTGGGTATAAACTCTTCTATTAATTTAACTGGAAAACTTGTATTTATTCAACAAGCAAACTGAAAGTGTTGGCAAAGATGTAATTTTAAAGTACAATCCCACTCATGCCTGAAATATTACAGCTGCTCCTTGTTTAATAATAGAACTGAGGAGTAGTTAATTTGAGAGGAAAGCTGGGTGCAGGTGTCATGCTATTTAGATGTTATGGAGGACACATGTGACATCTGCTGCAAGCTATATGGTAAAAGCAAAACAGAAGTTAAAATCAACCCTTGTGTCAAATCTGCATAGTTTCAGATTTCAGAGAGTTTCTCTGTATGTTGAGGCTGGAAATTTAGTAGAATTCCAAGGGAATAAGAGAGCGACCAACATTTGTGAATTGCCTTCTATGGGGCACTCATTCAATCGTCAGGACAAGTCTTCAGCAGGTTTTATTTGCTCCGGTTTACCTAGATGAAAAATTGAGACCCAGAATCCATGCTTTTCTTTGCTAGTTACACATTAGAATCACCAACGTGACATTAAGAAAACACACACACTGCACACCCATTAGGATGGCTACTATCAAAAAAGGAAAAACAAAAACAGGGGCCGGGTGCCGTGGCTCACCCCTGTGATTGCAGCACGTCGGTAGGCCGGAGCAGGTGGATCCCAACCTGAGGTTGGGAGTTTGAGACCAGCCTGGCCAACATGTTGAAACCTTGTCTTTACTAAAAATACAAAAAAAGAATTAGTCAAGTGTGGTGGCACATGTGTGTAATCCCAGCTAATTGGGAGGCGGAGACCAGAGATCATGGCTGCACTCCAGCCTGGGAGACAGAGTGAGGCGCGGTCTTAAAACAAAACAAAGAAAAACAAAAACACCCAGAAAATAACAGGTGCTGACAAGGATGTAGAAGAATTGTAATTCTTGTGCATTGAGGGTGGGAATGAAAAATAGTACATCAGCTGTGGAAAATATACGGTTCCTCAAAAATTTAGACATAGAGTTACCATATGATTCAGCAATGCTACTCATATCTAGAAATCTTTATCTTTGTGTGTGTATCTATCTCTACCCATATCTATCATCGAAAGAATGGAAAGCAGTTACTCAAGTAGATACTTGTACACCTGTGTTCTCTCCCCCTTTTTTTTTTTTTGAGACAAGCTCTCACTCTTTCCCAGGCCAAGTGCAGGCGTGTTCACAGAGATGATGCCCCTGCTGGTCAAACTGGGTGTTGTGCCCTGCTTTGTTTCCAAGCCAGGCCCCTCCTTAGGCAATCTGCTGGTCTCCTATTTGGGAGGTCACCGTACTAATGTCAAATTTTATGCAGACATCTGATCAGCATAGCACACTGCAGCTCAGAGCTCCTGGGCTCAAGCAATCTTCCTGCCTCAGACACCTGGGTAGCAGGAACTACAGGCACACACCACCATGCCTGGCTGCTACACCTGTGTTCATTGCAGTATCACAACAGCATCATCTACAGCATTCACAAGGTATAAACCACCTAATGTTAGGTTGACTGAAAGGCTGGACAAGGCAGACCCAGGGTCAGGTTTAGCAAGTTTATTTCAACCTTCCAGGCTGGCTGCCTCACCACAGGCAGTGAAGGCAGCAGCCTGGCTTACAGACTGTAGGGATTATGTAGGGATTCTCAGGTGGGTGGGTGCTATTCTAAGAAAAACTGCCTCTTAGTTCTTAGGTGCTAACATCCTGCTTAATTGGGTCACCATCCTGGGTTCGAGAGCCAGGTGTGACCACATGCTGGAACCTAGGTGCCCTGTTTGCAAGGCGTGAGGGTGTTTTTGCTGTGAGCTCAGCTTGTCAGGGAAGAACGGGGAGGTGGTCTATGGGCTTGCCTTGCTGTGACTCTAACACCTAAAAATCTATTGAGGAATAGATTGATAAACAAAATGTGCTATAGACGTAAAATGGATGTTAGTGAGCTTTGAAAAGGGAGGGAATTCTCATAATTGCTATCACATAGATAAAACTTGAAAACATTAAGTGACATGTCAAGATGCAGACGACATGATTCCATCTATATGAAGAACCTGGAGCAGGCAAATTAATAGAGAGAGAAAGTAGAATAGAGGTTTTCAGGGCTGGCAGAGGCAGAAATGGAGGGTTAGTGTTTAATGGGCACAGGGTTCCTGTCTGGGGTGATAGGAAGCTCTGGAAATGGATAGTGGTGATGATTGCACAGCAGTGTGAATGTAGTTAATGATACTGAATGCTTTACCAAAACCAACAAAACAAACAAACACAAACACATCGCTTAGACTTCCCAGTTGGACAGGTCATGCGACTGGTTCTTGCGAGAGCTGCTTCAAGACCCCTGTTGGTTGTACGTAGGCCTGATTGCTCTGGAAAGCCCCACACATGAAAGCCAGCTCTGGTTCTGTCCCTTCTCACTCCATTCCTCTGCTCCCACCGTCCCTCAGCTGGGCGTTTTGAGAAAAGCAAGATGTAAAACTGTTCTGATTATTTATATAACCAAATAATCTCTAGGACTATTGCTAACTAACCCATGGGACTCCCACTACCTACATGAAATTCTGATGAGGTGAAGGGTCCCTAGAATCCTGCCACCTAGTCAGGAACTTGGGTGTCAGTAATTTCTTTATTTGTGCTACAAGCAGGGGTGGGGAAAGAGAAATGAACAGACTTGGAAGCTTCTCTGAGGCCCTAGAGAAGACCTCTGGGCTCCAAACAACAGAGGGCAGGAGCAGGGAGGGGAGTTGATGACTCCCAACTCTTTTTCCAGCCCCTGCTCCCCTGTTTCTCCCCTTCACCACTGCAGCTTCCCCAGGTCCTGGGTCCTGGGTCATCATCTCTTTGAAACACCTCCCTTCTATCCCCTTTAATAAAGGAGCATGAGTTAAGTGAGCATGCTGATTTGTATTCACTTACATTGATTCAGAAATTGTGTTTAGTTCCACACAAGAAAAGGAATGTGGATCTTTATCACAAAAAAAAAGTGTGAATGTAGTTAATGATGCTGAATGCTTTACCATTTTTACCATGTAAAAAATAATGCTGAAAAAAGTTGCTGTGTATCATCTTAATCATGTTTTCCTGGGATATAATCCATACATGACATCTGTTTAAGACCATTGCATCTGTATATGTGGTTTGCTTTCCCTTCATGTAAAATAGAGTGTTGGACCACACGGGTTTGGGCCACAGTCCAGAAAGACACAATCCTGAACATCATAATCCCAAATGTTGAAGTCCCAAAAGAACTAAATCACTACAGTCTAAAATCCTGAAAATTACAATTCTCAAAAAAAAAAGTTCTGAAAATACAATTCTGGAAAAAATATTAAAATATTCTTTAAAAAGCATTTATTTATATTTTTAAGATGGGATATATTTGAGAAACCTATGAAACACAACAGAACAGTTCCTAGGCCACTTTACACAATCAATAGGCACTAATAACGTACATATGTTTGCAAGCATAACACTCAAGTATACTAATGAGAGTCTTAGGGGTATAGCAGTAATGAGCAGATGAGTTGTACTCATAAAGAAATGGGTCCAAAAATGTCTGAATGTATGGTTGGTAACTGGGTGCGGTCAGCTGAAAGACTGTGACAGACAAACTAAGTCTTTTGACCAGATTCATCAAAAGCTGGGTTGGGTCACCACCTAATATGCAAAGAGCTGAGATCTTGAGAAATTTTTTCTTTCCCAAATGCAAATGTGCAAAAGGATATTTCCTCATTTATTAAGGAAGCTTTAATGTTTTTATGTACACATACAATGCTTACACACAAGATCAGTGTTGTGCTAATGTAATGCACTCTCGTGGAGTCAGAGCTGCAAAAAAAAAAAAAAAAAAGCATAAAACAAATTAGAACTCTCTAAAAGTCTTTACACAATTTGTACCTCCAGTATTGGAAATGATAATAGGATGAAACATGTAGCATAGTGAGTTGTAAAAAATAATGCTGACAATTTAAAATACTGGAAAAAAATGGAAAAAACAACTAAAAAGAAAATTGACATATAAAAAGTATATTACAGGGATAGATTATAGGCATTTGAATTGTTCATAATAGCTGGCTGACTTTCATGATCATTAACTGTATTACGAAGTCTTGCATCACAATGAATAGTTGCCTTTTTTGTTTCTAGGACTTGACTCTCATAAAAATACATTCACATTCATTTCCTATGTAGCACTGCTGTTTTTGAAATTCTTCCATAATTTCACATACACTGACATGAGCATTTTCTCTTATGTTTTTCAATCCTCTATGCTATGGTTCTCTATTGTTTTGAGTATGCAGAAATCCCTTTTGCAGACCCTCATTTACAGGCCACACATTTGGCCGAAACAATACTGTTGACTGAACAGCAACGCCATTGCCTAAATGACGTCTTATCCTATCTTGCACTTTAGTATTTTCAAACCAGTCCATAATTTTGCTGGCTTCTTCAGGCAATTTTGGTTTTAATTTATTAAAGGTCCTGGAATTATATCAGGTGGAATGAATGCCTATACAGACAAATGACACATTTTTAAACTGAAGGTTTCATTATTGCCATATGGCTTGGCCAATCCACTCACCTAAGTTTTCCAGCAAATGAATTGGACTGAATGGAAAATACAAACCTTACTGGTAACACCTTGCAATTCGCTGTTAGAAGCCTTGATCACACCTAATTAAAAACTTGCCTTTATAATTTTGGGATCCAATGAAAATCTTTTTTCTTCTGCAAAGCCCACCACATCTTCAAATAAGCATTTATAAAGCACTTCACTTTTTCCAGTTATTAAATCATAAATAGGAAGATTAAACTATAGAATTTTGTAATCCAATAGGGGCATAAATTGTATAAAGTTGATTAAAAAAAACCCACTGGGGACACTTTTGAAAGTGCCATTCATCAGCCAAAGTGAAGCATGCATCAGTTTTGTTATGTTAGACTTAGGGGTAAATAAATATGTTTTTATCTTTTTTGACAGTCAAATCCCTAATCAAGAATCGTTCATGATTTAGTATGTCTTGTAGCACTGGAGGAACTCTGTGCCAGTGGTTCAGAAGGCCATTGAACTTGTTGAACTCCTTTTATTTTCTGACCAAAGGCATTTTGTGAAGGCAAGCATGATGATACGTATAGAGGGGCAGAAGTTGTACATAATTACATAATTTGGCAGACAAGATTTTGTGCATTTTTACTTTAATTTTTCACTTCTGTGATATTCAAGACATTCAAAACATTGATGGCAGATCTTCCCCACCTAGTCTGCTCAGACCCACACACTGATCTCTTCTGAGAAAACCCTCACAGACATACCCAAAACAATGCTTTCCCAGCTTTTCCACAGATTTCTTAATCCAGTCCAGTTGACACCTGTAAGTAGGTCCACAAGTCCACCTTTAGATTTGGCACCCATATGGACCTCCTCATACTTAATTTACAAATAAAGAATAAACAAAGTAACTGTTACATCTAACACGATGCAACTAATGTGGTACAACTATCCTGTGATTGTGATTTTCTGGATTTTAGATGTTAAGAATTTAGATTTTAGGGCTGGGCACCGTGGCTTATGCCTGTAATCCCATTACTTTGAGAGGCCAAGGCAGAAGGATCTCTTGAGCCCAGGAGTTTGAAACCAGCCTGGACAAGAGTGAGACCCTGTGATATGGTTTGACTGTGTCCCCACCCAAATCTCATCTTGAATTGTAGTTCCCATAATCCTCACATGGCATGATGGGGACCCAGTGGGAGGTAATTGAATCATAGGGCTGGTTACCCCCATGCTGTTCTCATGACAGTGACTGAGCTCTCACAAGAACTGAGGGTTTGATGAAGAGCTTTTCCTTCTTTGCTCACCACTTCTCCTTCCTGCTGCCTTGTGAAGAAGGTGACTAGCTTCCCCTTTGCATTCTGCCATGACTGTAAGTTTTCTGAGGCCTCCCCAGCCATGATGAACTGTGAGCCAATTAAAGCTCTTTCCTTTACAAATCACCCAAGCTCGGCTCTGTCTTTATTAGCGGTGTGAGAATGGACTAATACAGTACGTTGGTGCTGAGGTAGCGGGACGTTGCTATAAGGATACCCAAAAATGTGGAAGTGACTTTGGAACTAGGTAACAGGCAGAGGCTGAACAGTTTGGAGGATTCAGAACAAGACCAAAAAATGTGGGAAAGTTTGGAACTTCCTAGAGACTTGCTGAATTGGTTTTGATGAAAATGCTGATAGTGACATGAACAGTGAAGTCCAGGCTGAGGTGGTCTCAGATGGAGATGAGGAACTTTTTGGGAACTGGAGTAAAGGCGACTCTTGCTATGCAAAGAGACTGATGGTATTTTGCCTCTGCCTTAGAAATTGGTGACACTTTGAACTTGAGAGAGATGGTTTAGGGTGTTTGGTGGAAGAAATTCCTAAGTAGTAAAGTAAGTGTTCAAGAGGAAGCAGAGCATAAAAGTTTAAAAAAGTTTCAGTTTGATGATGAGATAGAAAAGGAAAATCCATTTTCTGGAGAGAAATTCAAGCCAGCTGTGGAAATTTGCATAAGTAATGGGGAACTGAATGTTAATCACCAAGACCATGGGAAAATGTCTTCAGGGCATGTCAGAGACCTTCACAGCAGCCGGTCACAGGCCAGGTGGCCTAGGAAGAAAAAAATGGTTTCCTGATCTGGGTGCAGGGCCTTGCTGCTCTGTGCAGTCTCAGGACTTGGTGCCCTGTGTCCCAATCATGGTTAAAAGGGCCAATGTACAGCTCAGGCCATGGCTTCAAAGGGTGCAAGCCCCAAACCTTGGCAGGTTACACGAGGTGTTGGGCCTGTGGGTGAACAGAAGTCAAGAATTGAAGTTTGGGAATCTACACCTAGATTTCAGAGGATGTATGGAAATGCCTGGGTTTCGGGCAGAAATTTGAGGCAGGGACAGAGGCCTCATGGGGAACCTCTGCTAGGGCAGTGCAGAGGGAAATGTGGGGTCAGAGCCCCCACACAGAGTCCTTACTGGGGCACTGCCTAGTGTAGCTGAGACTAGAGGGCCACCATCCTCGAGACTCCAGAATGGTAGATCCACTGATAGCTTGCACCATATCCCTGGAAAAGCCACAGACACTCAAGCACCAGCCTGTGAAAGCAGCTGGGTGGGGGGATGTACCTGCAAAGCCATAGGAGTGGAGCAGCCCAAGGCCACACCTTTTGCATCAGCATGACCTGGATGTGAGACATAAAGTCAAAGGAGATCATTTCAAACCTTCAAGCCTTGACTGACTCATTGAATTTTGGACTTGCATGGGGCCTACAGTCCCTTCACTTTGGCCAATTTCTCCCATTTGGAACAGTTGTATTTATCCAATGCCTGTACCCCCACTGTATCTAGGAAGCAACTAACTTGCTTTTGATTTTACAGGCTCATAGGTGGAAGGGCCTTGCCATGTCTAAGATAAGACTTTGGACTTGGACATTTGGGTTAATGCTGGAATTAGCTCAGACTTTGGGTGACTGTAAAAAAGGCATGATCATGTTTTAAAATGTAAGGACATGAAATATGGGAGGTGCCAGCAGCAGAATGATATGGTTTGACTGTGTCCCCACCCAAATCTCACCTTCAATTGTAGTTGATATAATCCCCACATGTGCTGGATTACCTCCCTTCCCATGGGAGGAACCCAGTGGGAGGTAATTGAATCATGGGGTGGTTACTCCCATGCTGTTCTCATGGCAGTGAGCAAGATCTGATGGTTTTATAAGGGGCTTTTCCCCCTTTGCTCAGCACTTCCTGCTGCCTTGTGAAGAAGGTAGCTTGCTGCTTCTTCACATTCACCATGATTGTAAGTTTTCTGAATCCTCCTTAGCCATGCTGAACTGTGAGTCAATTAAAGCTCTTTCTTTTATAAATTACCCAGAGTTATGTATGTCTTCATTAGAACATGAGAATGAACTAATTCACCCTGTCTCTATTAAAAAAAATAGACTTTAGGAATTTTGATCTTTCAGGATTTCAACATTCAGTGTTACGGTGTTTGGGATTGGGTGTTTCAGGATTATGATCCTCACCGGGACTAAACAGCCTCTCAGTTCTCTTTAAACTATTATCCTATTCTCCCACTGCCTCCCGGGTTCAGCCTCTTTCTTTAACTTGGCTAATCCTGCCTTCTCCATTCATATCTGTCTGCTTTCTTCCCTCTGATTAATCCAAAGTAAAATTTGACTTTTTTTTATTCCAACAACTCCAACTTCTATCACGTATCTCCTTTCATGAAGCTGGTCTTCTCTGATGATGTTTCTGTTGAGAACAGTAAAAACCTCATTGAGTACCATCCCACACCAGTTAGGATGGTGATCATTAAAAGATCAGGAGACAACAGATGCTGGAGAGGATGTGGAGAAAAAGGAACACTTTTACACTGTTGGTGGGAGTGTAAATTAGTTCAACCATTGTGGAAGTGAGTGTGGCGATTCCTCAAGGATCTAGAAATAGAAATTCCATTTGACCCAGCAATCCTATTACTGGGTATATACCAAAAGGATCATAAATCGTTCTATTTTAAAGACACATACACACATATGTTCATTGCGGCATTGTTCACAATAGCAAAGACCCGGAACCAACCCAAATGTTCATCAATGATAGACTGGACAAAGAAAATGTGGCACATATACACCATGGCATATTATGCACCCATAAAAAATGATGAGTTCATGTTCTTTGTAGGGACAGGGATGAATCTGGAAACCATCATTCTCAGCAAACTGACACAAGAACAGAAAACCAAATACTACATGTTCTCACTCATAGGTGCATGTTGAACAATGAGAACACATGAGCACAGGGAGGGGAGCGTCACAAAATGGGGTCAGTTGGGGGCGGCTAACGGAGAGATGACAGGGGTTGGGGAGGTTGGGGAGGGATAACATGGGGAGAAATGCCAGATATAGGAGATGGGGGATGGAGGCAGCAAACCGCCTTGCCGTGTATGTACCTATGCAGCAATCCTGCCTGATCTGCACATGTACCCCAGAACCTAACTTACAATTATAAAAAAAGTATGTGTTTTATTTATTTGATGGCAGCATTCTGGTCAGGAGTTAAAAATGTTTCTTTTAAAATCACAGTTTAATCACCAGGCAGAGCAGGTAAAGAGAAATAAGTTCCAGAATCTCACATCTGTCAAGTGTAAACACTGACTTTTATTGAAGACTTTCTTACTTTTGCCACTAGTTGACTCTGAAACCATTTGTACCCAATAGAATCTAGTGTGGAATTGGCAAATGGGGTGTCATACACGCAGTGCTCTGCTGAAGCTGATAGTTAAGTACGCAGGAATGTTGTGAAGTGTTTGTCAAACCATCAGTAGCACTATTTACACAATGGAAATAAGCAAATGCTACGAATCTGGGCTTCCCCCGCCAACCCAAGCAATAGGGTTACTGGCATACCACTTTTATTCTTCTTGTAAACATTCAGAATTTCTACAGATATTCATAGACTCTCCTATACTCCGTGTTTCACTCAGAATAAGCCAAAGTCCTTACAATAGCCAATGAGGCTGAGTGTGAGTTGACCTACCCCAGTCCCTCTCTCTGACCTGTCTTCTCTCAGCCTTCTGACTCCCAGTGTTCTCTACTTCATGCTCCTGGGCTAGGCATGCACCCTGCTGTTTGCCTGCCTCTTCTTCCTGGAGTGCTCTCCCCCATCATAGCTGGTGCCCTTGCTTCCTTGGAATCTTTGTTCAAATGTCATCTTCTCAGTGAAATCTTCTATATTAGTTTCTTATGACTGCTGGAATAAATTAGCACACATTTATAGCCTAAAAGACACATACTCTCTCTAGGGCAGAGAGACCACTTTCTTACCTTCTCCAGCTTTGAGAGGATGCCTACATCCCTTGGCTTGTGGCCCCTTCCAGTCAGCAGCTGCATCATTCTGACCCCAGCTGTCAACACCTCTTGCCTCTGAATCTCCTGCCTCCCTCTTTTGCTTTTAAGTACCCCTGTGATGACATTGGGCTCACCTGGCTAATCCAGAATAATCTCCTCATCTCACGATCCTTAACTTCATCACACTGGCAAGTCCCTTTTGCCATATAGAGCTATGGACATGCAGAAAGGCCATTCTTCTGCCTGCTACCCACTCCTTGAGCCATCTGCCCGTCTTCACAGCTATTCACTCCCATGCTTACTTTTTTTCTGTGCCACTTATTGCCTTCTGGCATATTATATATTTTACATATTTATTTTGTAAATGATCTACCTTTTCTCCCTGGAATATCATTTGCATGATGGTAAATATTTTTGTTTTATATCACTGTCATATTTTCATTGTGTAGAACAGTGCCTCAGTCTTGGTAAGGATTCAAAAAATAAATATGTTTTGGCTGAATAAATTAGGTTAAGAAGTTTGGGGTAAAATCCTGGCCTGAGGTAGACGGTTCTCAGGGATGGGAAAGGGCCTCTCCAGGAAGCCAGGATGCTCCAGAGGGCCCCCAGGGAAGAGCTGCTTTGCTCACATTGATCTCTTTGCCCAAGCTCTGATTTCTAATGTTTTCTTTCACATTTGCTTTTGCTCTGCCTTTTATAAAATTAATTTTTTTTATAGAGATGAGGTTTTACTAAATTTCACAGGCTGATATCAAACTCATGAGCTCAAGCAATAGTCCCACCCTGGCCACCCAAAATGTTATTCTAACAGGTGCAAGCCACCACACCGGGCCTGCTTCTGCTGTTTCTTTGAAAGAATACTCAAAATTTTTATATTGGTTTCTAACTGTAGATTATAAACTCCTGAAGCAAAGTTACCACTTTGTTCTTCATTATTTAACTCTTCTACTCTGCATAGTGCCAGATATTGGCTATGTAGGTGCCAAATATTTGCTTTTCTGATTTCTTACATTTTATTTCTTAAAAATCAGTTTAAACATTATAGAGAGGGATGATTTTCTTCCTTGTTTTAAAAATTTGCACATGCTCAATGCTTAAATTGGGTGGTTCAGTGTCACTACAGACTTTTTTTCCCCTCTTTTCTGTTTTTGCCAGGCTTGTGAAACTATTAAAACTAGCTTGTGGTCAGCACAGCAAGGAACACACTTTAGCTTTGAAAAAAATCAACATGAAAAAATGCATTAACATAGGCTAGCCTTTACCAATGTATGCACATATTGAGAATTGCCCTACTAGGCTCACATGTTCTCCTCTTCAGCTTGGATCCTATTGTGGATTTATTTACAAACATCAATTGCCTTCCAGCCATCCTTTCTGCTATATATATTTTTGCAATAGATAATGTGGGGTAAAAAAAAAGTGATAAGAGGAGGAAGGTAATGAGAAACTTTGTCAAGATTGCAACCTTCTTGACTTCTTTGAAGAATTTGTTGCCTTTCTACTGTGACAGCAAAGCAGCATTTTGTTACTGACCGCCTAAAACTACTTAATCTCAGGTGAACTTGCCAAACGGTTGGAATCCTATTTGTGTTTTGTTGCACTGTTTTTCGTTTGTTTATTTGGTTAGCTTTTTGGGAAGGGAAATTTGGAAAGGGGACCTACCCAAAAGTGCTAAACCATCCACATTCCCTTTTTATCATTGTAGCAGAGCTAAGAATGGAGTGAAGAAGGGCAGTATGAGAGGCAGCCACAAAGAGAGGGCTGCTGCTCTCTAAAATTATTATTTTATTATTATTATTGTAAAAGTATGGAAGTTTTCTAGTCACTGAAGAAAGGAGGGGAAAGTGTAATTATTTTCATATACAGTCACTTAATTACCTCCTAAACACATATGTGAAAATTGTTTTTGCTGATGCAGAGTATTTTAATTAGCAAGAATTCATATATTGAGATTACAATTAGAAAGCTCAATTTATACATTTCCTAACTTGCTCAAGCCTAATATGGCATAAAATCCCAAGTTTATTCCAAAATATATAGCTTCAAAAAACAAATACTAGAAAGTTTACTGTGATAACTGTTTTGTACTTTTGTACACAAAACCTGAAGAATGAATTACCCAGAGAACAATTTGCTAAACATGAGAAATTACTCACTTTGAGTATATACAGGTAAGATATGAAGAGTGATCATACCAGTAAATTATAGTTTATATTGAAGATAACATTCAATTGGGTCATAACAAATAGACCAGCATTTCCAAGGTGCCAAGAGTACTGCTTTTTCAAAATAATTTTAGAAGGAATTTAGATCTGGTGTTTTTAATAAAAAACAGTATCTTTGATGTTGCAACATATATGTGAAATGGGTGTTACATCTATCATTCCCTCTAACTCCACCATTAACAAAGTGGCTGAAACTAGCAGTTAAAAATATCAGTCTAAGGGAGGAAAGAACTAATGCTCTCAATTGTGTATGTTTTTCTCTCTCTCTCTTTCTCTCTCTCTCTCTCTCTCTCTCTCTGTGTGTGTGTGTGTGTGTGTGTGTGTGTGTGTGTGTGTGTGTGTATGTGAGAAGGGGGATGGTGGGAGGAGGCCTTAACTCTTGAAAGAAACCTTCTTTTATAGGAAGCATACTTTGGTTTAGGTACAATGATAAGAAAGTTTAATTTTATAATCCATAAGGCCAGACACCTCCAGGAATGGTTTTTCCATGTGGGATTTCTATGACTGGTATTCTGACTAGTGTGAAGTGATAGGTTTAGATATCTATATCTACACCCTTCGAAGCCTCAAAGCCTCATGCAAGGCTATAAACTTTTCCGTTAACTCTGGGTAAAAGCAGGGGCTGTTACAAGGAATAATTTTAACTCCAGATTTTACAGTTTGTTTATGTTAAGGGCAGAAAGATCTACTTTTCAATGATCTGTATTTTAAGATATTGACTTTTCTTGATGCTATTTTATGATTATGGAGAAAATAGAATTCTTACTAGAAACCTTAACTCTGAACTGAGAATAGATGTTTTGACACTTGTACTACTGTGGCCTGATACTTGGAATCATGAATTAAAAGAGACCTTGCTGTTCATCTACGGATTAGAACACACAAATAAACATCAACTTAACATCCTCATTGGCATTCTGGTAGTTTTATTTACTTATTCCAGAGCAAAATTAATATATGATAAGAAGTAAAATATTTTCTGTTGATGTCTAGGGTATTATGACAAGAACCTTCCTTAGACAAGTAAGAGTGTGTTGTGAGGACGCTGGATGCTGCAACATCTTTGCCTTCAAGGCTTGAAAACAACTTGAATCAATCTAGTAACCTTATCAAGCACAAGCCCACAGTAAAATGAAAGTCATTTATCTGAAACAGCAGGCGAGAGCTTCGCTGGCACACTCAGAAGGTGGCTCACCCTCCCTGCCAGAGCTTTGCTCCATCCGATCAGGGCATAAATGTTTCATTGGCCCAATAATCAAGGCCTTTGGAGTTTCACAGTGTTTTCTCTCTAATGGCTAATATGGAGAGTGTTGCTGACATTCCACCTACAGTTGCCAAGGATGAAATCAAACTTGCTTTGAATAATACTATAAAAACATCGATATGGATCTTTGCCGTAAGAACCAATGTTCAATTGTGGGCTCTATGCAAAGCCACTTAAAGTGGGAGGGAGCAAACTTCTCAAGTTGATTTTAGGTAACAGAAACAGACATCTTTATTGGATTAATCTGGAAGAAAGTAAGAAAAATCCCAACATTATCTGTCCTGGTCAACACATATAAGGCTCAGTCCCGTTTTATTTGTCTCCTTCCCCTTTAGATCCTCTTTTCTTATTCTTGACTCTATATATGGAGAAAAGTTCAAGTGCATCTAAAGCAGTAATGCTGGGAACTTGTCAACTTACTCCCATGAGGCTATTATTGCTTATTAAAGCATTTTGAGAATTCTTCTATTCAGAGCTGGTGATAAGCTGCAAGAGGAAGTCAGTCTTGCTGGTTTACAGCTGCGTTTTGAGCTCACGTATAGAAGAACTAACATGGATTTCAGTCTCACAGGTTTTGGAATCCAGGCTCTGCACTCAGTACCTGTGAGGTCTTAGACAAGTTACTCAATCTCCTTGAGTGTCAGTTTTCTGAGTACAATGGTACATCCCTTACAGGATAGTTATGTGGATGAATTGTAATGCGTATGAATCCAGGTCAGGGTCTTGTTTCCTTCCTTCAGAAGACCACCAAGGTGTTCTTCTGAGGTCTGACTCCTGAGAGGTTAGACACACAGTGAAGCTGGATTCTTGCTAGAATATGAGGGGGTAGACTTGAGTGTTACGGAACCAGGGAATGGCATCTGTCATCCCTCTGATGAGGCCTAGGAGGAAAGCGAGGCAGGGCAGCGCGTGGGAAGTGCTGCTCTGGAAGGCCACTTTTAGGCAGTCACTGGAGCCTCTGCCCAAGGCACTGTTAGTGCTGAGTTATTTGGGGCCCAAGGTAGGGGCCGATATAAGAAGAGGATGCCAGTTATTGCCTAGTCAGGAGTTTAACAATTCCTGTTTCCTTTCAAACCTTGTTTAATCCCTTCCATCCCAGTCAAATTAACAGGCAATTAAACTTCCTCCTGAACCTCTGACCAGGCCTCTTCATCATCATTTCCCCTCTGCAAGGCTGCCTTCTTTGGGCATGTGGGAAGGTCTTAGTGCACCTGTGGTATTTAGGGATTTGATCCTCTTTCATCTTCATTGTCAAAGTTGTGGGTTGCCGAGATCAGGACGGAGTCTCGCTATGACATGTTAGCAGCCGTTGCTTCTTATTTTTTAAATACGCTTTTATACAGTTCGATCTCCCTTTCATGTCATTTACTAATTTGCTCATTCATTAACACATTCGTTTGTGGAACATTTGGCCTAGGAAAGAGAAGAAACCCTTCTTTACCATTAACAGGGGAGAGAAAACAAAATGGACAGAGATACATGCTTGGTTTCGTATAACTTTTGACAGTTTCTAAGATAAAACAAGCTCTAACCTAGAAGACCAAAGACCTATCACTGAGATAGTTTAAGAATCTGAAAAGTCAGTTTCAAAAAAGCTTCCAAAATGTTTTTAAAAATGACTATCCTTTAGAATAATTATGTAGCATTCCAAGGTTTTAGTGTTAAACCAGTATTTATTACCACCTGCTGGGTGCCTGACGCAGGACAGTTGAATGAGAGCCACAGACATGAATTGAAACCCCTCTGCCCATAGGTCCTCAGTTAGTATCAAAGCATAGAGCCCCCTGTAGAAAGTGCTGTGTATTCTGGGTGAGAGGATACCATCAGTCAGCAAGCATATGTGGTGGGCAGAACAGGAGGGGTGTCACTGAGGGGGCGCTGTTTGAGTTAGTTGTGAAAAATGAGTACGGGTGTATGAGGCACATATGAGAGGCACTTTGTTAAAGTTACGGGTCCTACTCAGGCACTGGCTTGAAATTTCTGTTTCATTTGCTCTTTGGAGGTCACTTGTTGGTACACTTACATTTTCTATGCCAGGGTAAAAAGAGAAGAGTGATTGTGTGTGTGTGTGTGTGTGTGTGTGTGTGTGTGTGTGTGTGTGTGAGTGTGGTATTTTTCACATAATTTCTTTGTGTTTCCAAGTTTACTGTAGAGCTGAAGCTTGCCAGAGTTCTCACAGCAAATGTGTGACTAAGCTAAATTACAACCCGTTGCTCCTGGTGCTAGAGCTTTACGGCACCTCAAGGCTCTCATGGGGTATGGTCTACCGTCATGATTTATGTAAAGACCAAATCATAATGAATAACAATTCTTAGTCTTGAACCTGTAGCAGGGATAGGAAATAGTTTAAACTTTCTGACTTACATGAACAAATGCAATATTCAAAAACTACTGTTTTCTAATATGCATGAATGTACTAAACTAGTTGCAGCGTTCATTTAAATGTGATGTGTCAAACGTGCTTTGTAAACTGTTAAATTCCAGTGTTGTCATTGTTATAGATATACTTTATTAGATGCTGGATAATGATTTTATAAAGTACAGTGTTTTAAACTGTGAAACTATTCTAAAACATGCAGAAAAAATTTGGAATAATCTTTCCCTTTTGAACACAATGATTGTTTTTTTAATTCCCTTGATTTATATGTTTTTATACTATGGATTCTCAGTTGAATGTATTAGTGTCTTTGTAATATAGTAAGATTTTGATATAGTTTTTAATCTATCAAGGAAAAGGCTAGATAAATAAGTAGGATCTCATTTTTCTCATAGCCCATTATTTGAAGGATGATTTAAGACCATAAGAAATACAGACTCACCTTTTCTTATACTGATTTTCTTATACTTTCAAGTTCAAATTTATCTTGTCTCTTTCTGATTAAATAACAGTTTATCAAAAAACTTAACAGAAAATATCCTTATTATTTATTTAATCAGAAAAGAAACAGGACATACTGTGCTTTCTTGGGCCTGTTTCTGTAACTCGACCTCATAAAACATTGTTGTCACTTCTGTAATGTTTAGCTTCAAATTTTTTTGCTTGACCAATCAAAATGAATTACCTGAATTTTCTCCTTCTCCTGTCCAAAATGGAACCCCATTCATCCTCCTACCCCCAGCCCTAGGACTGTTTCTTTTATTCCAATAGTTTCTGATATCCTTGATTTCACTATAGAAAGCTGTGAGTCTCCCAAACCCCTTCACTGAGGTCCTGTGGAGCCTGCCTTCTAAAGTGTCTTCAGTCTTCGTTCTTTGCATGTTCATGGGCACCTTGTCGTTTAGATTCTTATCTCTTACTGTGAGAGATCCCTCGTGATCTTCCTGCCCTTCCTAAGGTGTGATATGATTGTGTCGCTGCCTTGCTTAGAAGCCCTGCCCTGGTTTCCAGCACGTGCAGAATCAAGTGCTTGCTGTTTAACATGGCCTACACGGTCCTCCAGATTCTGCATTCCAGTTATTTTGTCAGGCTCAAAAAAGCACCTCACTCTCCAAACTGATCAAACAGCGCCCTCCTGCCTCCTGCTCACACATCTCCTCCTTTCTCTCTACCTGTTGCTCCTCCTTTGAGCCGCCCTTCCTGCCTAAGTTTCCATGGATTGACTGGTGCTTGAGTGTTTCATTGCACTTTGGACTTCTCTCCTCTCACTCCTGGCATTTGTCTGTCTACCTGTCTCGACCTGTCACTTGTGCTGCCTCTGGCTTATCTGCCTAACTCTGGTTGACAGTGTTATTTGTTAGCTTCGTATCTACTTGTTCTCTCAATTATTTTTCAGCCTACATCAGGCCCTTGCCCCGTATTTATAAGTTTCTTTGGCCTGAGAGTGACTGTGCCTTTCTAATAAAACTATTTTATAGATTGACATTTACAATGGTATAGTAGGAAAGAAATGAATCTATCTTTGAGTGTATTGCAACATATCTAGTGATTCATACATATTTTCTTCTTACTATTATCATTATTGTTATTTTTAAATAGACTATCAAGGAAGGCAGAGTCTAGGCCACCAATCTGAATTTAGGCTTTCGTCTTTATTAAGATATTTGGCATCTCTGCAAGTATTCTGAATTTTAAATGCCATTCAGTGATTTGATGAAACTGGAATTTTGTTTTAATATTTTGCTATGAACTGAGTAGAGTTCAGCAGTTGTCTACTGTGCCATCATTGACATAAATTCAACATGTGAAAGGAACATTTATCTTTTAACATAGTTAAAAGTCCTCAGCCCTTTTCTTGGGTGCGTTCATGACTATGTGATCTCATGAAGCCGGATGGCAGTAAATTCCACTTATATGTGCACGGTTCATGAATGTGTATTTCCAGCTCCTACTCTCCTCTAAAATTTAGACTCATATTTAATTATCTGCTAATTATAAGTACTTGTAAGATTAATAGACAATTCAACTATCATATAAGGGAATTCTTGATCCTCCACCTTCAAGCCCTGGGCCCTACCCTGCTCAGTCCTCTCCATCTCAGTAAATAGCACCTCCGGCATACCAGCTCTTAGGCCAGAAAACTTGTCCTGACCCCTCTTTGCCTCTTACCCCTCCTATCACCATACACTGTTGAACTGTATTCAGCTCCCCAGCTCCCCTTGCCACACCCACTGTGTGCACCCAGCTTCACTTTGTGTCATTGTTTTCATGGATTATGGAAATAGCCTCCTGACTCCTCTCCCACTTACTCTCTTGTGCTCCCTGCTCTTTGCTCTTCACTGAACAACCAGAGTGTCTTTTTTTTTTTTGAGACAGAGTCTCACCCTGTCACCAGGCTGGAGTGCAGTGGTGCAGCCTGGGCTCACTGCAACCTCTACCTCCTGGGTTCGAGTGTTTCTCCTACCTCAGCCTCCTCAGTAGCTGACAGTACAGGCATGTACCACCAAACCTGGCTAATTTTTGTATTTTTAGTAGAGTCAGGATTTCACCATGTTGACCAGGCTGGTCTCAAACTCCTGACCTGAGGGCATTCAGAGTAAGTCTTTTAAAGCATAAGGCAAATCATGTTTTTCATCTGCTTAAAACCTTCCGCGGCTAGCAAGGTCTTAAACCATCTTGTCCCCTGACCCTTCTCAGATCTCTAGTCCAATCAGTCTCTGCTGTATTCTCGCAGTCCTCAAAGACACCAACCAGATGTGCTTCTGCCTTGAGGCCTTTGCACGTGTGCTCCCCTTTGCCTGGAATGCTTTTTCATCAGGTATCAGTATGGCTTACTTCCTCTCTTATCCAGGCCTTTGCTTAATTATTACCCCGTCATAAGAAGAATCTTTTCTGACCATTTCACGTAAAATGGCACCTTCTCTTCTCTATTCTCATATTCTACTTCCTTCCTCTTTAAAGCACTTCTTACCATCTGACCCATCTTGTATACACGCTTTCAAATTTCTTCACTGTTTGCTCCCACTCTCCCCTATGCAAGCTGCATGAGAGCAGAGAGACTGTTTTGTTCATTGCTGCATCTCTGTCTCTTAAAATAGTTCTTGGCATAAGTGGCATGCAGGTTAGCATTGCATGCGTGAACGAGGACAATAACGGACCCAAATTCTTCTTGAAAGTTCCTCAATCTTAAGGCTAGTTTACTATCACCAGATTTCTTGGTTTCTTGACCATTAATGACTCACTGTATCTCTGTTCCGTTTGTGGACATACCTTGGAAATATTGCAAGTTCAGCTCCAGACTACTCAAACAACGCAAACATTGCAATAAAGTGAGCCACACAAATTTTTTGCTTTTGCAAAAAACATGATGAAAGTCATGTTTATATTGTAGTCTATTAAGAGTACAATTGCATTATGTCTAAAAATACCAATGTACATCCCTTAGCTTAAAATAATTTATCAATAAAAATGCTACTGATCATCTGAGACTTCAGTGAGTTGTAATCTTGTTGTTGATTGGGGGAGGGTCCTGCCTTTATGTTGATTGCTACTGACAGATCAGGGTGGTGGGTACTGAAGGTTGGAGTGTCTGTGACAATTTCTTTTTTTTTTTTCTTGAGGTGGAGTCTCACTCTGTTGCCCAGGCTGGAGTGCAGTGACAGGATATTGGCCCACTGCAACCTCTGCCTCTCAGGTTCCAGTGATTCTTTGCCTCAGCCTCCCAAGGAGCTAGGATTATAGGCACCCAACACCACACCTGGCTAATTTTGTATTTTCAGTAGAGCCAGGGTTTCACCATGTTAGCCAGGTTGGTCTCAAACTCCTGACCTCAGGTGATCCACCCACCTCAGGCCTCCCAAAGTCCTGGGATTACAGCTGTAAGCCACTGCGCCCTACCAGCAATTTCTTAAAATAAGACAACAGTGAAGTTTGCCACATCTGTTGACCCTTCCTTTCATGAAAAATTTCTCTGTGGCATGTAATACTGACAGAAATTTACCCACAGTAGAACTTCTTTCAAAATTAGAGTCAATTCTCTCAAACTCTGCTGCTTCTATAGCAATTAAGTTTATTGAATATTCTAAATCCTTTGTTGTCATTTCAACAATGTTCATAGTGTCTTCACCGGGAGGAGATTTCATCTCAAAAAAATTTACACATTTTTTGCTCATCCATAAAAATCAAGTCCTCATTTCTTCAAGTTTTATCATTAGATTGCAGCAATTCAGTCACATCTTTAGGCTCCACTTCAAATTCTAGTTCTCTTGCTCTTTCTACCATATCTGCAGTTATTTCTCCCACTGAAGTCTTGAACTCCTTAAAGTTATCCATGATAATTTTAATCAACTTCTTCCAAACTCCTGTTAATGTTGATATTTTTGACCTCCTCTCATGAATCATGAATGTTCTCAATGGCATCTAGAATGGTGAGTCCCTTCCATAAGGTTTTTCAGTTTACTTTGCTCAGATACATCAGAGGAATCATAACTATGACAGTGAAAACTGTATGCAATGTATTTCTTAAATAAGAAGACATGAAAGTGGAAATTACTGCTTCATCCCTGAGCTTCAGAGTGATCTTGTATTAGCAGGCATGAAAACAAATTTATTTCCTTGTATATCTCCATCAGAGCTCTTAGGTGACCAGGTACATTGTCAAGGATTAGTAATATTTTGAAAAAAAATCTTGTTCTCTGAGCAGTAGGTATCAACAGTGAGCTTAAAATACTGAGTAAACCAGCTGGATGCAGTGGCTCCCTCCTGTAATCCCAGCACTTTGGGAGGCTGAGATAGGTGGTTCACCTGAGGTCTGGAGTTCGAGACCAGCCTGACCAACATGATGAAACCCCATCTCTACTAAAAAAAATACAAAAATCAGCTGGGCATGGTAGCACATGCCCGTAATCCCAGCTACTCAGGAGGCTGAGGCAGGAGAATCGCTTGAACCTGGAAGGCAGAGGTTGCAGTGAGTCGAGATTGCACCACTGCACTCCAGCCTGGGTGACAGAGTGGGACTCCATCTTAAAAAAAAAAATGAGTAAACCGTATGATAAATAGACGTGCTGTCATTCAGGGTTTGTTGTTCCATTTATAGAGCACAGGCAGAGTAGATTCAGCATATGTTTTAAGGGCCCTAGAATTTTCAGAATGGTAGGTACGCATCGGCTTCAACTTAAAGTCGCCAGATGCGTTAATCCTAACAAGACTCAGCCTGTCCTTTGAAGCTTTGAAGCCAGGCATTGCCTTTTTCTCTCTAACCGTGAAACTCCTAGATAACATACATTTCCAGTAGAAGGCTGTTTCATCAACACTGAAAATCTGTTGTTTAGGGTAGCTACCTTCGTCAGTGATCTGAGCTAGATCTTCTGGATAACTCGCTGCCGTCACACTTCCTGCTTCACCTTGCACTACAGTATTATGTTATGAAGAGATCTTCCTTCCTTAAACCTCATGAACCAACCTCTGCTAGCTTCAGACTTTGCCTCTACAGCTTCCACACTTCTCTCAGCCCTTATAGAATTGAAGAGAGTTCAGGGCGTACCCCTGAATTAGAATTTGGCTTAATGGAATGTTACGCTGGTTGGGACTTTTATCCAGACCATTAAACTCTCCACACCAGCAATTTCATTTTCTTACCATGGTGTGTCCACAGGATTAATGTCCTTCAAGAACTTTGCCTTTGCATTCACAATTTGGCTCTCTGTTTTGTCCAAGAGGCCTAGCTTCTGGCCCACCTCATCTTTTGACATGACTTACTCACGAAGTTTAATCATTTCTAGCGTTCAGTTTTAAGTGAGAAATGCATGCGACTCTTCCTTTTACATGAACAGTTACAGGCCATTGTAGGATTATTAATTGGCCTAATTTTCATATTGTTGAGTCTCAGAAAGTAGGGAGGCCCAAGGAGAAGAAGACAGCTGGGGAAGCAGCCAGTCGGCAAAGCAGTCAGAGTCCAAACAATGTGTATCAGTTAAGCATGCTGTCTTACAGGGATGCAGCTCAGGGTGCCCCAAAATAGTTACAGCGGTAATGTCAAGGGTCACTGATCACAGAGCACTATAACAAATATAGTAATAGATTTTGAAATAATCCTAGAATTGCCAAAATGTAACACAGACACAAAGTGAGCCCGTGGCATTTGGAAAATGGCACCAAAGCTTCCAGATAGCTGAACACATGGCGGTTCCTAGAGGAGGTGGTGTCTAGGGAGGCAAGGAAGCACCACACCACTTCCTCCATCCCTTGGCTTATGTGTCTCTTCATCTGTATCTTTTGTAGCATCTTTTATAATAGCTGATAGACGTGCTTCTCTGAGTTCTGTGAGCTGCACCAGGAAATTAATCAGATTCAACGAGGGCATCGTGGGAACTCCAACTTGAAGCTGGTCAGAAGTTCTGGAGGCCCTGACTTGCAACTAGCATCTGGAAAGGTGAGGAAAATCTTGGGACTGAGCCCCTAACCTATGGGACCTGACGCTATCTCCGGGTGAGCAGTGTCAGAGCTGAATTAGAGGACACCTAACTTGTGTCTGCTGCTTGATGCATGGGGAAAATACCCCCATACATTTGGTCATAGAAGTCTTCTTCTGTCCCCACGATTTTTGTGGTGTGAGAGCAGAGGTAAAAGAAATAAACAAACAAGGTTCGAGAAAGTTTTCCCTAAATTATTGTCGTCAGTGAAGTGGGATTTGCTTGAACAGCCCTGACTCACGGAAGCCAATGGTTTGAAGAGAAAGGATTAAAGGGTGGGGGGATAAAGAATCTTCGATTCCCAGGTGGCCTCGTGGTCGCCCGTAGTATGAAGCTGCAGCTATGTTGAGATCAGTTACTAAAGGTAAAAGTTCTTAGCAGAGTCTAGAGATAGATCCAACTCCCCAGGAATTGCTTCACTGGAGGCATAAGGAAATGCAGACTAACAAGAAAAAAGCAAAATATTCCGTCCCTTGGTTATTGTTATCTATAATTGCTAAAATGAAAGTTAAAGAGGGTGCTGGCTCAGGCCTTGAGGCTGGACTAAACTCAGATGTGGGACTGTCTCAACTCAGGCCACTAGCCTCAAAGCCACCCAGAAAGGGGAACATTACACCTGGGCCAGAAAGTACCTTTCAGGTCTCTGGACACCAAGAAGGTAGTGAATGTGGGAGAAGGGCAAAACTGTTACTATTGAAACCAGAGGTGTCATGTGAAGGAATTATTCCATTTTGTACATTGATATCATCAACTTCAGGCTGCTGCTTTTGGTAAATCCAAAGAATGGAGTTGATTTTAGAATCCTGAAATACTCAAAGATGGCTTTGTCTCCCGGGAAGGGCATCAGCTGAGATAACCCATGTGGCATTTGAGGAAAAGCAGGAGCAGGGAGGTCACTCTCTGCCCACTCCCCACTCTTGGGAGGAGGTCATAAGCCCTCATCAGAGGCTTAAGAAAGAAGCATCCTTATCTCTGAAGACACAGGCCTTGCTGAGTTCCCCCAGTTTATCTCCATGAGAGCATACCCACTCTGTCCAATTCTACTACGCCATGGCGGCCACTGTTCATCAAAACTAACTAAGCCTACGATACACACGTTTCCTGTTTCTTTGGGCCATTTTCTTATGAAGACTCCTGTGCCACAGAAAACGTTTTAAATAAATGCGTATGCTTTTCTCTTGTTAATCTGTACTTTGTTACAGGGGCATTAGCCATAATCCTGGTGATGGGTGAGGAAAAAAAAAATCTTTCTTCCCTACAAAGGAATAAAAAAAGAAGTATTGGGTGTATATATTCTCAACCCAATGAGAGAATTCCATTCCGTGTGACTTATTTCCTCCCTATATTTTATTATTCATGGACAGACCCTCTACTCTTGATTCATTTGATTAAAAAATTTGTGAACACTGCATCCTGACTGTGGCCCTCAGATGGAGTGTCTTGCAGCTGTTAATGACACCCAGCAGAAAGCATCCAGTGAATTCTTAGGATGAGCTGGTAAAAAATTTGGGAGAGCTCTTGCCCTGGACTTTCTGGGACAATTTCGTTCTTCACAGCAGAGTTCAGGTCTTCTTGAGCCCTTTGCCATGGGAAAGCTGTGCTCTCTGATTTCTCCTCTGAGGCTGTCTTCCTCACAGCTCAATTGCAGTTCTGCAGCACAGTCAAAAATCTGGGCATTTCCCAGCATTTTATGTATTGTGCCTAAGAATGAATCTGTACACTCTGGGTAAGTAGGAATTCAGTCTTAGACACACAGTGCCTTGTGAATTGCTAAAAGGATTTCCTCTGGGCAACACTCATTATGGGTTGTGATCAAGTTACAGAATGTTCGTGTTGCTTCTTAATCAGCTTTGTTTGTGATTTGATATAGTTGATCAAGATTGCAAAGTGATTTTAATTTTTGTGCTTATATATTAAGGAGTGGTCTCTTTGCTGTTTCAAGTGAGCCATCTATAAAATTAATTTAATCACCCATTCATATCTACAGACTATAAAAAATGAATATTATATAGATATTGAACTGCATACATATAAAAAATTTTCTAACAGAAATATCTGGGCTACAGTTGTCAAAAAAGGGAAGGCTCACTTTTAGTGCGCTCGCTTTTAGAGCAAGCAAAATAATATATATTACAGGTTAAGAAAGAGAAAATAACAAAAAAAAAGAGAATTGAAATAAACTGCAATTCTTATATTCTTTTTTCCTTATCACTAGGTTTTGCAGAATCCAGCTCCATGAGAAAGGTTTCCCCATTATTAGTCTCCTAGTAGGCTTTGTAATTAGGAAAAAACCTCAAAACTCCCCCCTCCCTTTGCTATGTCTTGGTTGCATAATCTTATTCTTGGATATAGTCAACATAAATTTAGGGCTTATATTCAAATCAAGTTTGTAAAATAAAATATTTCTTCTTTCAAATTTGCGTCTGTAGCCCCCATCCCTCGTCAGATGTCAGGAATAATTGGTGGATACAGGGTTTGTTCTTTAAATAAGAAAGCAAGCATTGTTTTCTTACAAATGAGTAGAAACAGATGAAAGATAGGGCTCCTGCATCAGACTTCTATCTTGTGTTTCTGGGAGAGTTGTGGTGCTAAGATATCCATCCTTCTCCCCATTTGTTCTAAAGATCCCTAGGCCTCCCATGTGCTGGAGAGTTAGAGAGGATTTGAAGTCTTTCTGAGAGTGACTCCTCACGTTACTGTGGCTTTCTGTTAGTAATACAAGTGCTTTCCCAGCATCTGTGACACAGTTTTCTCCTTCTGTCTTTCTGTTCTCTAAGGTAATGAGCACAAGGTATCTAATTTTAAGAAATGGAACAGTGAAGCATAAACTTAACTTATCAGATGGCTTACACTTCACTCCAAGGGTTCAGATTATTCATTCTCTGATTTCCCCTTTGCTTTTCTAAGAAAAATACAGTTTTATGTTGACGAAGACTAAAGAAGTTCAGCTTTGTAGAAGGAACAGAATATCTCCGTTGCTACAAGTTTTTGTTGTTAGTTCTTATTTGTAACCAAGAGCTCTGATTTTCCTGGCCATGTCTGTTGTAGACTGCAGCAGTTCTTATTTGGTGCTGCAGGAGAAGGGATGCAGCCCTTCTTTCTGGGTTCTTTTGGCCCAAGAAGCCTTTCAGAACATGAAATGTAGGCTCCATGAGCGAAGGTGTTTTTGCCTCTTTTGTTGGCTGTTCTGTCCTGATATGGGGAATACTGCTTGGCACACAGCAGACTGTCTGTAAATATTTATGGAATGAATGAATGAATCCTCCATGAAATAGGCTTAGTGGATGGGGTTTACTAGAGCTTGACCTCCAGTGACCTTCATGTGGGGAGACAGTGTTGCCAGTGAGTGTCATGGTTGCCTTTCTATTCCAGCTCTTTGTCCTGGGAAGAGCTTGCTGCATCTTCTAGTTTCAGTAATCAATGAAGCAGAGTTCTCCTGCAATTCTTCAAGGAGCCTTGAGAATTCAAAAGGTCTTCGGGTGGCTGCATCAATCCTGCAGACAAATGCTAGTCGGCAGAGGGGCCATTCCCAGGGCCACATGGCTGGCTGGGTTCAGTCTTGGCCAGGTATGGAAGACTTTTTCAGACACGCAGCATGCCTACATGATTTAATTTTGAATGCCATAGACCTGGTGAGTCATAAAATAGCAACCAATGATTATATTTTAGAGTGCTCATTTCCTCACAAAAATCTCAAAGCATGTGACGATAGGTTGGAATGTGTAAAGAAAAGCTAAGAAAGCAGACTTCTGATAAGAACAGCTTGTGACTTGTACAGCAGCTCTGAAGTACAGCCTGAAGGATGGAATGCTGACAGTTCCTTCTTTCTTACCTGCGATTGCTAGAATTTTATTTAGCAGATCATTTTTGAGCCAATCTCAAAATGAGAAAATTCTTTGAGGAATTATGCATAATGTTAAGTATATTCTCTTTCTTGTTGCCTGTGGAGATTCCACTGGTAACAGGGCAGATTTCTCACTGCAGGTTAGATGGAGATGCTGCTGCTGTCTTTGGACATAATAGTTTATGATAAGGAGGTCAAAATAATTCCTTTTTAGCCATGCAGTTGTCTGTAAATCTGCTTAGCTGGTCATCCTAAGCAATGACATTTAAGATGTAGTTGATAGGCTGTTTATCTTAAAGAAACGTTTTAAAATTAATTCTTCAGACCTATGCAATATTTTATCTTTTCTGTTTAATAGTATCCAAATGTGTTTTTGTGAGGCACAAAACACATGCGCTTCACCAAATCAGCCAGAGAGCTTTGAAAATATAACATATTTCAAGTATGTAGCAAAGACCTTCAAAACAAAATTATTGAAGGAGTATAAAAAGGTGAATTTGCTTCAGTTTTAGATTTTTAATAGACTTCACTGTTATGTAGTGAAGACAGAAATATGCCGTAAAGTTTCTGGTTAAGAGCCAAGTGTTTCTCTTGTATCATTTCAGATCCTGTCATTTCTATCTGATCTTTAGAATAGACTATACACATTCATAATTCTGAGTATAATCAGAAAATACAATATCTATAACATTATTCTTTATGCTCTTTAAATAAATATGCTGGCACATGAATTCACAATTTAAAACTCTGACTTTGTAAGAAATTTGCATGTATCTCCAATGAAGACATTGTTAAACTTGCATTCTTTGTCCATGATTTATGACAGTTTTGTGCATGATTTACTCATAATTTATGAGACCTTTACATTTGTGAAAATAAAACACATACGTTGAAAGTTATTTCAAAATACACATCAGGTACATCACTTCATTCTGTCAATCTGATCTCTAAAGATTTCTCAGGTTCGTCGTTTACTTTCATTTCTCTTCCCACAGCCAGAGCCCAGATCACCATCATTCCTTCCTCTCTGGACTCCTGGAATGTGATCCCATTCTTTATGCCTCAGAATAATTAATGACACAGAAAAAATACATTATGTAAAAAAAGTAGGAGTCCAAACTGAACATTCAAGTTGATTGAAAACACACTAAAATGTTAACAGTGATGGAATTGGCAGTGATACCTATTTTGCTCTTTTATACTTTGTAATATTTTCTAAATGTTCTACAATAAGCATGAATAATTTTTTAAAAAATTTAGTAAGGTGCATTCTCCTTTAAACAAATTCAAGCAACACAGAAAAGTGAAAGTAAAAACAAATACTATTTAAAACTACTACTTAGAAATTCTTATGAAATTAGGGGAATAACATGTCAAACATCTTATTTTTCTCTCTGAGTGTTTACTCAGGCACGTGCGTGCACATGCGCCTACAGAGCGGGAGAGGAGCAGCTAGTTAGCTAGCTAGAGACAGGCAAAGACTAAAATTCTATATATACAAGATCAAACTATGCATAAGCCTAAACAGATTAAAATGTATTACCTTAACTATTTGTACCTAAAAACTCAGGCCTTATTTAAAATGCAAGGTGTCAGCTATTGAAAAAAAAATAGCTGACAGCTTGCATTTTAAATAAGCTTTTCAAGTTGTGGACTTAGACATGTACTACCTCTAGCTCTCTTCCAATTCTTTCCTCTTGCCTTTGGTTTCTACCTCTCCATCGTAGGCTTGACTTTATAATTTTTTTAGCCTTATTTTTTAAAAAAATACTGTAAGTTCTGGCTTGACTTTGAGAAGAAGCACAGCTAACCTGCGAGGACTTTAGACCTAATCTGCATTTCTTAGGGAGAGAGAGAGGTGAAGAGAAGGAGATGGGTTCTTCTTTGCAGAAACATGTCAGCTGCTTTCTTCTCAATTCCCTGGACAATATTTATATATTCACTCTCCCACCGTCAGCAGGTAGATGCCTGCATGGCTAGCCCATTCTTACTAAAACATTCAACTCCTTATGTAAAACATTTTGAATAAAAACAATTGAAAGACAAAAAGAATAAAATGTGCCACCTTTCAAATTGTACAGACCAGGTGAATTTAGTAGAGAACGAATGAAGTAGTTTACAATATACAGATTTCTGAATTCAGTGGTCTGTATGTTCACTGCCCCAAAAAAAAAAAAAAAAAAAAAAAAAAAAACATTCATCTAGAACCACTTAATGGGACAAACAACAAAACAACAGAGATTAGTGCTCTTTTCTTTTTACCTGTTGCTTGATTTTCATAAGACTTTCTCAGAACCACCTTCCAGGTCTGAAAGCTGCTTTGTGTCACATGGCAGTGTGTTGATGTTAGCAAGAGCCAAGTCTTTGCAGATCTTTCCTCTGCAAATTACTACAAAGTGTGACTCTGTGTATAGCCTTTAAGCACTGCACCCCAATTCCCCATCTGTAATATGGAAATAATAAAATCTAACTCTGAGACATAATTTAAATAATGAGAGTGTACATTATAGTAGGGTTATAAACAAAGGTTCATTCTCTTTCATGCCTCTTATCATCTAATCTAGTTTCTTTGGAGGAGAGAGAGAGCTTGTATGTTTCAAATATGTCACATAAATAATTTACTACTGAATGAAATAGTAGGTCTAAAATTCTGTTTTAAAATCGATGACTTTGATCCACATACTTTGTATGAATTCTTTTGTAGTCGGATTTATTGTCACCGTCTAGTTTCGGGCTTTACTTTTTTCCTCCTTTTACTATGTTGTCCTTTCCTTTTCTCTTTCTCTTTCCCTCTTTCCTTCTTTCTCTTTCTTTCCTCCCTTCTTTCTTTCTCTTTTTTGACTGAATTTTGATTTTAAAATTGTTTTTTCTCTCCCTACTGGTTTGGAAGCCATAAACCCTTTTTCTAATCACTCTATGGTTGCTCTTAATCTTAACAAAATCCAAAATAAATCTATTCTCCTCCCTAGCAATGCGGTATCCTAATTCTCATCAATTGCCTCCTGTCTTACACTGTGTTTTTGTACATTATTTAGATTCTGTTTGGGTTTTTTCTCACATATTTAGTGTTTTATTATTTTGTTGATACCAGTGTCTTTGTTGACTTTTCCTTTTTTTCATCCCAGACCTTTTTATGAAATCATTTTACTCCTATCTGAAGTATTTCCTATAGCAACTCCTTCAGCAAGAGCCTGACTGAACATAGATTCTGTTTGCCTAAAATGCATTTATTTTGCTCTAATTATGACATAATAGTTTGCTGAGCAAATAACTTGAGATGGACACTATCTTCTGTCAGAATTTTAGGGTAGTGCTTTGTTCTGTATCCATTGTTATTGTTGAAAAAAATTGTTTTTCATATAACTGTTATTTCATTGAAGGTAAACTTTTTACTCTGTCTGTTTTTAAGATCTTTTTTTTTTGAATTTTGATGGCTTAAAGTTGAAGTTTGTGCCTAGATATGGGTTTATTCTCCTTTATTTCTCTGTAGAGAAATGCTTGGCTTCTCTTGTTTCTCTATTTTCACTTTCTGTTTTTTTTTAATTTTTAATTTTACAGAGATGGGGTTTTGCTATGTTGCCCAGGCTGGTCTTGAACTCCTGGGCTCAAGGAGACCACCCACCTTGGCCTCCCAAAGTGCTGGAATTATAGGTGGGAACCATTGCACCCTGTCAGTCCTCACCGTGTGGGCCACTCTTTAGGACTGGTGAGTCTTCGAGGGAGGGCTGCTCTTTATGCACCTTAGCCTTCTTTCATATTTTGCATTTCATTATCTCCATTATGTCTCTGAGCTTCATGTTAGTAATTTATCTATAAATCATTATTTTCTTAGCTGTATTAATCTTTGGTTTATCTGACCTACTGAATTTTTGAGTGATTACATTTTCCATTTGAGAGGTTCTTTTTGGTTCTTTTTTCAAATTAGCCTGATTTTTTTTTTTTTTTTTGGTATAGCATTCTGTTTCTAGGTCATAATTTCAATTTTTTTTGAATAATTTAAAAATGCTTATTTTACAGTTTGCATCCAAGATTTTTATACTTGAAAGTTTTTGGTGGTTTATTTCTGCTGTTGGTTGTTTCTACTAAGTCTTGTATTTTGCTTTTTAAAAAATACATTTTGGATTAAGCTCACATTTAAATGTCTGGGCTTTATGTGCAAGAATCTGTCAAGGTTTTTGTTGAAGGTAAACCCTTCTGCAGAGAATTTGTGTTTTTGTGTTTTGGGCATTCCAAAATATAACCGACTCAAAGCTATGTAATATAGTTTCTTTGTTTGAACTTTTTTGGAATTCCTAGGTAGTATGATTTAAAACCCAACTCCTGAGTGTGTCAACTGTATGGATATTGTCGTGAAAAACATCTGTTTTTGTCACTCTGAGTCCAAACTAAAAATAACGTTTTTGTATTCACCTTTTGTCATTTTTAAACCAAGCGATGGGTATACATATATATATAGAGATTTTTATATCTCTCTACACAGAGACAGGGACACACCAGGAGAAGCCATGCGACCATGAAGGCAGAGGTGGGGTTGGCAATGCCACAAGCCAAGGGATGCAGGCATTGGTGGCAACCACCAGAAGCTGGGAGGAAGGCGTGAGATGGCACCTCTCTCTGAGTCCCCAAGTAGAAATCGACCATGCTGTCATCTTGCTTCCAGACTTCTGACTTTCAGAACTGAGACAGAATAAATTCCTGTTGTTTTAAGCCACCCAGTTTGTGATAGTTATGTTACGGTTGCTCACTGGTAAATGAATGAACTAGAGAAAAAAAGTAGTACAGAGGACCAGAGAAAACTGAAACACAAGTGTTTTGCTAAGGAGGCCTGGAAGCAAGCTGATTGACCTGGCAGAACAGACACACTTCCCCTTGTAATTAGTATAAAGTGAAAGATCATTAGCATGCCTGCAATGTCTTTTTAATCTTTCCACTCTTTACTTTCAGCTTCACGTGGCTGTCATTGCTTTCACTGGCTTTTTTTCAACTTCTTGAACAAGCCAATCTCTTGCCTGATCCAGGGACAATGTATCTGCTGATCCCTCTGCCTAAGAAACTCACCCGAGTTTTCCTTGAATAACTACTCCTTATCCTTCGCACACAGTGAGATATCACTTTCTTGAAGATCTCTTTCATAGTAGTTTCCCCCATCAGTCTCTAAATTATGCCCCTTATTTTTGTTTCTGCACTTTCTTTGCCTTCACTGCATTTATCACAGTATGACTAGAATGTGCATGTGGTTTGTAAGATGATTTTTAAATGTCTGTCTTCTCTGCCAGACTATAGTGCCATTAGGTAGTGATGTGTCTGTTTTGCTCTTCTCTGTTTCCCAGCTACCAGCACAGAGGTGGGTATGTAATAAATATTTTTGAAGACGGGAAAACACATTTTTAGACTTCTAATTAGAAGGATGGATACAAAAAGAGAAATGCTCATTTTCAATTTTTTTTTTATTAAGGCCAGAGTGTTAGACATGTGCTTCATTCATTCTTGCTTAAGCAGCTGTTCTGACAGGTTAGTAATAAATGCCACAGTATGAAAAGAGCAATCACCCTTCATTCAAGCAGAGACACATCTTGAAATACATTTGAAATGTCGTATCTTAGCACAGTCAGTATTATTTCACCAGTTACTTACAGCAGGTACTACTTAGATACTTAATACTGGGTTGGTTCAATGCTTAAACTCAGTACTCTGTTTATACCGAGAGGGCAGAAACATTCACTAAACGTATTCTAAAACATGTGCTTTCTTTAAAAAATTAGCATAAGGTTGTCATTTTGTGTTAATTACAGGCAATATTTAGGGTCATTTGGGATCTTATAGGTAACAATGTACAAAATTTCTTCAGTATGTGGTTCTTCAGGCCTCATCACAAAATTCTGTACCTGCCTTGGATTGGCAGAGGGCCAACTTACAGACCCTCAGAGTAGACTGCAAATTCATCTTTTAGATTATGTATATTTCCTGACTGCTTTCTCTGTACTTGTGCCCTGAGACAGTTAAATTACAAAGAGTACAATTCTATAAATCCAAACATGTCACAAATAAGTGTGGCCCTAGGGCCCAAAGAGTTGTAAGAGAATGCAACGTAAGAAACAGCTACTACATTTGCCACTCCATTGAGAAAGAACCCATTGTAGCTAACCTCATTTAGTAGGTAAACTTTGCAGCAGTGTTGAAGAAAGTAAGAAAATACATAGACGACCACACATGGAAATGCCACTTTGCTGAAATGACATTTTGATCTGTTCCTTATGGAATACTGTAGATGGTCCTTAAATCTGTTAGAGACATATGCTTTGATAATGTTACATGCTTTCAAAATTCTGGAAATGTTTTTATAGTTGTAACTTGCATTCAGCAAAATTGATAATTGTGATTTGGAGTGACATCAGCAAGATGGCAGTCAACGTGAAGTGGCCCAGGCTTCACTACCATTCCCTGCCCCCTGCCACACACAGAAAGTTCAGCTAGCAGCCATCCACAGACAAGAATACCTTGGTGAAAACCCCAACATGTGGGAATGAGCCAGAGTCAGCTGTGTGTTCCAGAATGGAATAAACACCACATTAAAGGGTAAGAAAAGCAATCCCATGATGACAATGTCCCTCCTTCTCCTCCTCTGAGTCAGCACAGCACCTCACAGGTAGAATTCCCCAGAAACACAGTTTCTGCAGAGGAAAAAGAGAACCAGAGGCAGACATGAAACTTCCCTAGCATTCTGAGAATTAAAGATTTAAATGTACAACCTGGAAATGTAAATTGTTAAAGAAAACACAAGATAAATAGCTTTATGACATTGGCCTAGGCAATGGTTTATTTGCTATGATACTAAAATCACACGCAATGAAAGAAAAAGCAAACAAATGGAGCTATGTCAAATGAAAAAGCTTCTACACAGCAAATTCAAAAATCAACAAAGTGAAGAGACAACCTACAGAATGGGAGAGAAAATTTGCAATCTGTATGATAGTTTGGTGTTAATATCCAAAATATGTAACAAACTCCTACAACTCAATAGAAAAAAATAACCTGATTAAAACATTTGCAAAGGGCCAGGGACAGTGGCTCATGTCTGTAATCCCAGCATTTTGGGACGCTGAAATGGGAGGATCGCTTGAGCCTAGGAGTTGGAGACCAGCCTGAGAAACATAGTGAGAACTTCTCTCTACAGAGAGAGAGAGAGAGAGAGAGAGAGAGAGAGAGAGAGAGAGAGAGAAACAAAGTAGCCAGGTCCTGCATGTCTGTGGTCCCAGCTACTTGGGAGGCTAAGGCAGGAGGATTGCTTGAGCCTGAGAGGTCCAGGCTGCAGTGGGCTGTGATCATGCCATTACACTCCACCCTGGCTGACAGAGCAAGGACTCTGTCTCAAAATAAATAAATAAATAAATAAAAATAAAAATAAATTCTGCATATTCAGGGTTGTTATGAGCTGACCCATTTAGCACCACAGGCTACACTAAACTGTGAAGATTATTCCTGCCAAAGAATACCTGCAAAAATGGAAAAGGTGGCTATCACCTCAAATATGCAGACACTAATGTAAGGATAGAAGGATAACAAAGACTCAGGAAATCATGACACCTCCAAAACTAAACTAAAATAGATTTAGCAAGGAACCCCAAGGAAAGGACAATTTATAAAATGACAAACAAAGAGTTTAGAAAAATCCTCTTAAGGAAGATCATGAACTACAGTAATATGGGGATAGAAAATTAAATGAAATTTGGAAAACAATATATGAACAAAATGGGAACTTCAGTGAAATAGAAATAATTCTTAAAAACCAAACACTGCATGTTTTCATTCATAAGTGGGTATTGAACAATGAAAACACATGGACACAGGGAGGGGAACATCACACACTGGGGCCTGCTGGGGGCTGGGGGGCTAGATGAGAGATAGCATTAGGAGAAATACCTAATGTAAATGACGGGGTGATGGATGCAGCAAACCACCGTGGCATGTGTATACCTGCATGTTCTGCACATGTACCCCAGAACTTAAAGTATAATAAAAAAATAGAAATTCAAGAGTTGAAGAATACAATGGCAGAAATGAAAAGATGCAATTGAAAGCTCCCACAGCAGGCTTGATCAAGCTAAAAGAAGAATCAATGAGCTTGAAGACAGACATGTGATATTATCCAGAGTAGCAAAAAATTAAAAAAAAATAAATTTAAAAATGAAGAAAGCTTGCAGAAACATGGGCCACCATCAGGAGACTGAATATACACATTATAGAAATTCCAGAAAAAGAAGAAAGACAAAAAAGGGTCAGAAAGCATATTTAAAGAAATAATGGCTGAGAATTTTCCTCATATGAGGAGGTATGCCAGTATCCAGGTATAGGAAGCACAGAGGTTTCCAGTCAGATTCAACCCATAGAGGAGTTTACCAAGACGCAGAATAATTAAACTATAACAAACAAAGACAACGAAAAAATTCTGAGAGCAGCAAGAGATACTAAGCAACACAGCACCCAGAATGGTCTTAATGGCCTCTCCCCAGATTTCTCAGTGTAAACCCAGAATGGTCTTAATGGACTCTCCCCAGATTTCTCAGTGGAAACCCAGAATGGTCTTAATAGACTCTCCCCAGATTTCTCAATGGAAACCTTGAAGGCCAGAGAAGATGTGATGTTAGATTCAGGTGTTGAAGGAGAAATAAAAATAGCCAACCAAGAATATTTTACCCAGAAAATTTGTCTTTCTGAAATGAGAGAGAAATAAAAACTTTCCCAGACAAACCAAAGCCAAAGGAGGTCATCATCACTGGGCCTGCCTTACAGGACTTGCTAAAGGGAGTTTCTTAAGTTGAAATAAAAGGCCAATAATTATTAACATAAAACTTAAAAATGCACAAAACTCAATGGCATAATAAAGAGTCATATTTGGAATTCTCTAGGACTATAGTGATCATTTGTAAAGCAATTTTATTCCTAGTATGGGGGCTAAAAGACAAAACTATTAATAGTAACTAAACTAAAATAAATTTTCAAGAGATAGCTATTACTAAGTAATGTAAATTCTTACATCAAAAACAAAATATCTGGAGGATAAAAGTGCAGGGTTGTGTGACTTTGACTTCGTTATACTATAACAACTGTATGAACTATTATAAGTTCATACAATAATAGACTGTTATAAGTGTAAGTTGTAAGATGTGCTATGTAAGCTTCATATGAATCACAAAGCAGAAATCTACAGTAGACACACAAAACAAAAATAGAAAGAATTCAAAGTATACCACTAAAGAAAATCATCAAATCACAAAAGAAGACAGCAAGAAAGGAAGATGGAAATAAAGTATTTATAAAACAAATCAGAAACCAATTCCAAAATGGAAATAGTAAGTCCTTAACTATTTAATACATAGTTAACATTTGTAATTACCTTGAATGTAAATATATTAAATGCTCCAATGAATAGACTGAGTGGCTGAATGGATTAAAAACAAGACCCAATTATGTACTACCTGCAGGATACTCATCTGGCTTTTAAAAACACAGATGACTAAAAGTGAAGAGATGTAAAGAGATATCCCATGCTTGTGAATTGGAAGAGTTAATATTGCTGAAATGTACATAGTACCCAAAGCAATGTGCAGATTCAATACAATCTCTGTCAAAATTTCAATGTCATTTTCACAGAACTTTAAAAAAAAATAAAATTCACATGGAATTGCAAAAATCCTTGAATAGCCATGGTAGTCATGAGCAAAAAGAACAAAGCTGCAGGCATCGTACTACCTCATTTCAAACTATGCTACAAACTATGCTACTGCAGCAGCTTAGTACTGCCATCAAAATAGACACATTAAAAAAAAGTGTAATAGGCACATCAATGAATGGATCAGTATAGAACTGATCAGTATAGAACCAAGAAATGAACCAACACATGTATGATCAATTGATTTTCAATAAGGAAGCCAGAGATAATTATTAAATAAATGAATCTGGCTGCATTCATAGACCAAATAGAACAGATGGTTGTCAAAAATTGGCCAGTGGCTGGAGTTCGCTGACCCCTGATCTAGGCATTGAGCGTTATAGACTGCCAACATAAAAGAGAGACAGTCAGCCAGATAGTATGTGATTCCTGATGGGAGAATACACTACCAGGCATAGTCTTGTCAAATAAACCTCTGGATTCAGTTAACAATTTGCAGCAGAAATAGAGTTCGGAAGAACATACTGGATTGTACTCTAAATAGGCAATCAGCCAAGTCTAAACCACAAGCACCTCTCCAGGTTCTGCAAAGGATCAATTATAAAGCTAAGTAAATACAAAGGATTGTAACCTATAAAGGTGCCAAGAATACACAATATAAAATAGCTAATATTTTTAATAAATGTGTTTGGGAAAGTTGGATATATAGAGAAGAATTAAACTGGATCCTTTTCTCATATCATGTGAAAAAAATTAACTCAAAATGGGTTAAAGACTTAAGCGTAAGATGTGAAACTATAAAACTACTAGAATAAAACGGGGAAAAGCTACATGACATTGGTTTGGGCAATTATGTTTTCAATTTTACTCCAAAACCACAGGCAACAAAAGCAAAAAGAAACAAAGGGGACTTCATGAAGTACAAAAGCTTCTGTACAACAAAGGAAACAACAGAAACAACCTACAAATTAGGAGAAAATATTTGCAAGTCATGTGTCTGATAAGACGCTAATATCCAAAATTTGTAAGGAACGCAAACAACTCTATAGAAAGAAAACAAGACAAATTTAAAAAATGAGCATAGGACCTGAATAAACATTTTTCAGGAGAAGATATACAAATAGCTTACAAATATATAAAAAACGAAAAAAAAATCACTAATCATTAGGGAAATACAAATTAAAACCTCTATAAGACAGCACCTCACACCTCTCAACATGGTTATTAAAAAAAAAGGAGATAATTTTTATGGAAAACTGTATGGAGGTTCCTCAAAAACCTAAAAATAGAATTACCATATGACTTAGCAATCCCACTTCTGTGTGTTTACACAAAACACGTCAGTGTCAAAGAGATGTCTGCACTCCCATGTTTATTGCAGCATTATTCACAATAGCCAAGTTATGATATCAACTTAAATGACCATCAGCAGATGACTGGGTAAAGAAAACATGGCCTGTACACACATGGTGAAATACTATTCAGCCTTAAAAAAGAAAGAAGCTTGGTCATTTGCAGCAACCTGGGTCAATTCAGCATCCAAGCATAGGAGGTCCATTGTTAGGAGTTATTTGTGTCCTAAAGAGTCCCGAATCCCTTCGTAGGGAAGTCTGAACTTTAAACTTCCAGGTGATGTCTAAGATTCTCTGGTGGTTCTGACATATATAATTATAAACTTTTATAGCTAAAGGGATATTTTCTTATATTTAATTTATCCTTTTTCTTCTAGTATAGATTAGGTCTGAAGAGACTCCTTGACTTGCCTGAAGCAACACCTCTAGTTAATGATGAACCGGTATTGAAACCCAAGTCTCCAAATTATCAGTCAGCTCAGTGCTTTTGCACTGAACTCTGCTACATCTGAAAGATGCCTTGTGCCTCATGTTCAAAGAATGGTCTATAGATAGGCAAAACTGACACATTTATAAGCAGAAAGAGAAACACCAACAAACAAAAACATTTTGCTTCCTAGAGACAGGCAGGTCCTGTTGGTGCTGTTTGGTGTAGGATACTTTGGGCTTGTCCTAGACGTGAAGTAACTCACCTCCCAACAGGAGCAAGACCTTCTGAAACACCAGTTTGTGAAGGGTGAGATGTACCTAGCTTAGCTGCCAGAGTCATCACTTCCCTTGTCAGTTCAGTTCATCTGGTCTAGACAGTCATCATATAAATTCCCTAACCAGATTTTAAAAGGCAGTGAAAGGACCAGTAGATAGAATGAATGAACCTAGATGTAGAACGAGAACTATATATGCATACTTTTTTTATACAAGAAACTTAAACATTAATACTCAACAAACTAAATGTGTTGTACATTATAGTTAGGGTAAAACATTAATAATCAAGAAACCAAATATATTTTGCATTATGGCTGTGGTATTAACTCTGAGTCTTCCTTACTTTGTAATTCATGAAAATCAAAGCCAGAACTGGAAAAGAGAGGACTCTCAGGTATCTTATTTGAGTTCTCTGTCTTTGTCTTCTAGATCTCATGTTGCAGGGTGACTTTCTGTTTGTCCTGCACTGAGCTGTGTGGGATTGGTTGCCCATGCGTATGCTAGTGTTCACTACTAATTGTAGAGAATTTTTAAGACTTTCTGAAGGGTTTCAACATCTAAATTTAAGACAGCTTCTCTTTAATCAACTGAAGGGGTATATAATTTATATACAATAAAATGCCTTCATTTTAAAGATCAAGTTCAGCGTGTTTTGACAATGTATGTGTCGGCATACCCAACATGTAGAACATTTGTGTAACTTTAGAAGTTTTTTGCCCCTTGTCAGCCAGTCTTCCTCAGCAATTTTTTTAGCCCCAGGAAATCACCAGTTGCTTTCTGTCACTATAGATAAGTTTTGCTGGTTTCCAAACTTCATATAAATGGAATCATATGACAGGTATTCATTTGTGTCTGACTTCTTTTGCTCAGCATAAAAGATGGCATATTTTATCAAATATTTCTCGGGAGGGTGATTTCATTCAACGCATCTAAAAATACAAGTTTGCCATTTTGTCTTGTCAACAGCTTAAACAAAGCCTTCTTGCTGGGTCTCTTCTCATAGCAGCCTCTGACATAGTGTCTGCTGAAGCTTCATGGATTGTTGATTGGAACTAGATATTTGGAGGTCAAGGTCAACTATGAACTAAAAAATAGATTCCCCACCAGAAACTAATCTAGCACTTTCTGTATGTGATGATTAAACACCCCCATGGCGGAACTGTCTCAACTTTTAATGCACCACCATTTTGTTGCTAAAGGTAAGCAATCAGAGCTCTTTCTAACTTACATGCTCAGGGCCTGCCAAGGATGGTCTTCCTCAAGGGAAGGCCCTGTGAGAACTGCAGAGCGGGAGAAATCTGCCCTTGGTGCCTTTCTCATTACTCTGCCTGTTTACTCCGTTTTCTGGTCACTCCCATCATTCCCTCAGATATCAGCAATCTCCTGTTATTATTCCCATTAAGGCCTGTCTTCCATATCCTTCTCTGCTGACAAAACCTTCCTCTTCAGGGTCTTATTTCACAAGGCACTGCTCCCAGCTGTCTCCCACGCTACACATGATCATTCCTCAAATCAAATCACCCTAAGTTACAGGCTGCAGCCATGTGTCCAGCACCATGTCAGGCATAAAGAATGTGGAAAACAAAGCCCCAGTTCTTAGTCCACAGGGTTCTGGGGGACATACATGCAGTAACTCTCATCAGAAAATTGTCTCTTCCCCTTAAGGGTGCCTTTCACGGATTTGAAGCGAGGTTTGTGGCCACCATCCTTGAGTTACTCATTTACCACTACTTCTCCAAGTCCTGTGCTTTTCCCTGCATGGCTGTGGACCCCCATTCACTTTGCTATCCGTTGTTTTCTGGAATTAAGGACATAAACCCTCTCATGCCACTGCAATAGCACTATATGAAACTGGGGTGGGGAAGGGTATGTATGAGTATAGGGCAGGTGTCAGTTATCCTAATGAACCCCAGGGCCCTGTCTCAGGGTCACCGTCATTCATGGCTATGTACAGAAACCAAAGGATTGCGGTGCAGTTGGGTAGACTTAAAAATCATCTACTGGTTATTATGTATCTTATTGTGTGAGACAACAGTGCCTAAAAATTAAATGGGAGGTGGGGTGGATGTCACCTTTTAGCCCAAGAATCATTAGTTAAGAGAGCCTATTCATAAAAATAGCTTGCTAAGAGGATTTTTAAAGACCACAGAACACTAAATTTCTGTACTAGTTTTACTAAAAGTGTAAAAATTAGGCTTTTAAATAATTTGATTCCTGAGACAGATTTTTAAAAATGTAGTTTTTGAGAATTATAAGAGGTATATTAAAACAATTTGAAGTTTGTCTCTTTTATTTTTGAAATCTGAAAATCAATATAATGCTATTCTGGTCGAGCAAAATAAGAGAGAGCTGAGGCACACAGCACAGAGCCATAGTTCAAGTGACCCGAAATTACCTGATACGGTTTTAAGCTCATGGAACAGGAAGAATTTTGGAACTTAGAATGTATAAAGACATGATCACCTTTTCTCAGGGGTTATGTAGCAGATGAGAACAGCTCTGAAAAAATTACTGGTTTTAGAGCAGTGTATTCAAATATCAACTCCAAAAAAGGACCCAAATGAATAGATTGCCCAGGAAATTATGATTGAAATGAATGCTGCTGGAAATGATGAATTTGGATGAATGTGTTTTTACTAAGATGTAAAGTGAAGAAAAAAGAAAAAATGAATACAACTTATGAAGATTTTGTGATCTGGTACTAAACAGTGTGAACTGGTTCCAGTGATTCATCCTCTAGTAGACCCTGTCCTATGATGATTTATAACCAAGGATCTGGGACTGAACACAGGATGATTTTTGTATTGATCACATAGTCTTATTTCATCAGAATTTAGATCTTTAAAATAAATGGAAGGCATTTGATCACATTTATAGAGTAAATTGCTGAGAATTGATTTCACGTGATAAAATAAAAATAGGTTAAGGCCGGGCACAGTGGCTCACGCCTGTAATCCCAGCACTTTGGGAGGCTGAGGCGGGTGGATCATGAGGTCAAGAGGTCGAAACCATCCTGGTCAACATGGTGAAACCCCATCTCTACTAAAAATAGAAAAAATCAGCTGGGCATGGTGGCGCGTGCCTGTAATCCCAGCTACTCAGGAGGCTGAGGCAGGAGAATTGCCTGAACCCAGGAGGCAAAGGTTGCGGTGAGCCGAGATCGCGCCATTGCACTCCAGCCTGGGTAACAAGAGCGAAACTCCGTCTCAAAAAAAAATAGGTTAAAAATGAACCGGTAAAAAGGATTAAAAAACTGTAATTGGATGTGAAAGTAAAACTATTTTATTTAGCTGTGGACTCGGGCTCTATTTTCTTATGGTTTGACAGGCAATTTAAACCACAAAATTAAACAGTGAAGGATATGCCTTTAAAATTAAATGAATGTAAAGAGCCATCTTTTTTAAAAAAAATTCTCAGAAGGAATCCAATCCAAACTTACTGCAAATATACTTTGTTGTTCCAACATTCCTTTTACGTAGCAAAAGCTTTTGTTTTCAGGAGTTTATTTAATCTTACAATAAATCCATGACCAACATGGATTTATTGTAAGATTTTGTCATAGAGTAGCAGGTTTAGTGAAACATTTAAGGTGATTTTTGTTCCTGATCTTCCATCAAAAAGCCGTGCAAGTGATTATCACTTGCAAAACCTACTTTGGGATTTTTTTGGGGGGTGGGAGTTATTATATTTTATTTTATTCATTTATTTATTTAGAGACAGAGTCTGGCTCTGTCGCCCAGGCTAGAGTGAAGTGGTGCGACCTCAGCTCACTGCAAGTTCCATCCCTGATGTTCAAGCGATTCTCCTGCCTCAGCCTCCTGAATATCTGGGATTACAGGTTTCTGCCACCACGCCTAGCTAATTTTTGTATTTTTAGTAGAGACAGGGTTTCGCGATGTTTGCCAGACTGGTCTGGAACTCCTGACCTCAAGTGATCCACCCATCTTGGCCTCCCAAAGTGCTGGGATTACAGGCGTGAGCCACCACACCCAGCCAATTTTGTTGGTATTTTTAGAAAGTACTACCTATTTTCTCCTGCCAGTCACCACTCTCCCAGAGGCAAACGAAAGATGGGTTTCCAGGACTTTTTCTCAATGATCACACAGAAGAGTCTCTGGATCTTAGGGCAATAATGTGTTTTTGTACTAATCCTGAGAGACAGGATTGGTGTTGAGTGTGTGACAGTGCATTCACAAGCGCTCTGTGCCTAGCAAGACCCTGTACCTGATTTAATGGTTTGTAGCTGTTGTCTTGAAATTCTTAAGGATTTTTGAACAAGGGGCCTTGCATTTTCATTTTATACTGGGCCTCAGAAATTATGTAGTCAGTCTTGCTGATAGTAACATAACAATTGACATTTACTGTGTTCTTAGCAGGAACTGTTTTAAACTTCTTACCTGTATCAGTTCATTTAATATTAGTAACAGTCCTCTGAGTTGGGTGTTATGGCTGTCAATTATAGCTGAGAGACAGCACAGAAAGATGAAATTGCAAAACTGGTAGGCGGTGAGGCAGATTCCAACTCAAATCACCTGCTTCTGGAGCTGGTGCTCCTAATGGCTGAACAAGCGGCCTCTGTCCCATTTGTTTTCTGAACTTCTCATGGCTTGTGTGTGCTTAGAACAGGTACCACCTAAAGCAAACTGCATAAGCTTTGCTTGCTGAGAATGTATTCAACAAATGCAAATAAATGACCTGAAGAATTCAAATGTAACTCCTTAATCTCATCTAAAATTAACTAGCTGTTACCTTGGACAGGTTTCAGATGCAACGGAGGGGAGAAGGGAAATGAGTGAGGGAAAGAGGTTTAAAAAATTTAAAGGTCAGCATGAGCAACAGAGTGAGATCCTGTCTCAATATATATATATATAAAGGTGGGGGCATAGCTGCGTCTGGCAGAGTCCCCGGTAGTCAGCTTGGGAGCATTGAGGTGGAGTAGGAGGTGCTCAGGCTGGAGGACGAGAGAGAACACGACAAAGTACAACCCACCTGCCGATTTAGCAGTTGGATTATGGCTAATGCTGGAGATAAGCCGTACAGCTTTAAATTGGTTTCAGGGACTGAGTGAGAACAACATTTTTCTGATTTGCAGGTGACTGCACATATGAGTGCTGGTGGGTGTGTGGCTGGAGGGGGCTGATGCAGCCCAAATGTTGAAAAAAGCAGTGAGACTCCTTCCTGCAGCTTGGGCTGGGCATAGGCTTTACAAGCCAGCCGTTTCCAGGCTGCCCAGGGGGACTTTCTTCCCACCTTTAGAACACACCCCCTAGTGGGTGACAGAGTAGGCACGTCATAGTATGTGAGCAACGAATATGAAGAAATGAGAATCTCACAGCTGCCCGCCCTGCTAGGGTTTAAGGTGGGTTCAGTATTCAACAATTCTTTTTCTGACTGATTGGATCTATCAAGAAGTTAAAATTTGGGCCAGCTGTGGTGGTTCACGCCTGTGATCCCAGAACTTTGGGAGGCCAAGGTGGGCGGATCACTTGAGGCTGGGAGTTGGAGACCAGCCCGGCCAACATGATGAAACCCCATTTCTACCAAAAATACAAAAATTAGCTGGGCGTGGTGGCGGGGACCTATAATCCCAGCTACTGGGAGGCTGAGGTGGGAGAATCACTTGAACCTGGGAGGCAGAGATTGCAGTGAGCCGAGGTCACACCACTGCACTCCAGCCTAGGCAACAAGAGTGAGACTCTGTCTCAAAAGAAAAGCAGAGTTACAATTTGCTGTACTTCTCCTTACCACAATTGCGGATCCGCAGAGGGTGGAGCAGGGTCCTTGAGCACTCGAGTTTTGATTGGTGTTACGCCATCCACGGTGCCCAGCATACTGAATCCTGATGGATGTTGTTGAGATGCGATAAATACAAAGCCAGCCTTTTAGGTCCCAGGTTTCTTGTTTCCCACTGTAGGCTAAATATGGTGCCCCGCTCACTGATTTTCAGTAACATGACGTGGTGTGTTCATTGCCGCTAGACTTTTTTTTTTTTTGACAGTGAGTGACAAAGTTTAACGCATTCTGGGAGGTCACCTTCATGGACTAACATCCCTTCTGCGAGCTGAAGGACTGAACAAGCAGAAGTGAAGGCCAAAGCCATCCTTCCATGCTAAAGCAAAAGAAGACTTCTTGCTTTCAGTTAGCTGTAGTGCTAAAGTGGTGTGATATTGCAACATCTTAAAGAAATATATATTTGACCTTTGTCCCAGGTTCTTTGCACAGAGTTCTCACAACCCTTGTAATTTCTTGAGAGATGGGGTGAGAGGGCCATCTTTTGCTATTCATAATAAGCCACTTAAAACTGTACCTGAGTTTAAGATAATGACCCTTGGTGGGTCCCTAAATAGCTTCAGAATGGGGGCTAGTTGCTGGGAGAGCCAACTATGTGATTAGAGGGTTCGGTGGACAAATTTACGCGAAGGAGAATTGATTTTTGAGGAGGACATCAAGTATCTACTTTGTAGACAATGACCTCTTTGGAAGAGTATTTTTTTTCTCTTTAATATCACCCCATGTAGAACTCAGAGAACCAGTAGCTATGTGATTACAGTTAGATATATTAGATGTCTGTGCCATCCATAAAATAAAGTACATCACAGCATTCCCAAGGCTATATTTTAACAAGGAAATCTTAGATGTTCTAGGTGTTTGCCTTCTTCCTGGAGATTTTACCTTTTATTTTCCTTTTTCTTTTTCCACACAAGACCTGCATTTCTGATCAGAAAGGTTAAGGACTGTTGCTCGTCACTGTTTTTAAAATGTGACCTTGCTTCAGCCACCTCTGCCTATTTTCAGGAATAGCTAAATTCAGGGATATTCTATCCTACTTAAGATAGGTCACTGCCCATCTGTGGTCAAAAGTGTTTTTTTAAATTTCAGCATTGATCTAAAAGGCATGATACACTAAATATAAAGAAGTAATAAGCAAATAATAGATATTTTAAAATCTCAGTTTCACCAAACCAAAAAATACCTGTGTGTGGTTTAACATGTTTCCACACCTTGAAGAGCTAAAATTCGGACGTTGTATGCAAGGAGTCCCTGCTCCTCATGAGCAAGGATCTTGATCATGTTGTTTAAAGCCCTGCACCATTGCCTAGAGGTGGGCCTGGCCGATCCTTTTGATGTGAGCAGTCTTGACCTTACATTTTGAAGATAATCAAAATTATTGATAATTTTTTAGGCATACATGTATTATTATCCACCTCCTAATATGTGCACTTGAAGGGGTGATAGATTAGTCCCCTAGACATTATGAGTACTGCTGCTGGATATGTTGACAGAGGGCAAGAGGACAGATTTCACAGGACTGGAATTGCTATTACCCTTACTTCTCCCTGTTTCCCCATTGAATATTGGCTCAGAGAGGACTAGGAAGGGAGCACTTTGGAGGAGAATGTGGAGGACAGAAGGACAGGTACCACTTAGGTGGAGGTGTAATATGGCTACCATCTAGGCATCTCCTTCTCTGCATAAACACCAGGGGATAGGATGGTTTCTGAAAGAACTTCTTAGAAATACCATGAACACAAAGGGCGTGCATCTGTCTCTGTGTGGGTGTTCTCTGCTAATGAGTTTGGAAATGAGAGTGCCTTTGAAATAAACAGACTACTGTAATCACCCAAGGGGTTCTTTTTGCCTGCTGCCAGGATAGAGCCCATTTATCAAGACCGGGGGGATTGCAACTGAGAAAGAGCTTAATACGTGTAGAGCCAGCTAAAAGGGAGACTGGAGCTTTATTATGACTCAAATCAACTTCCCTGAAAATTCAGAGGCTAGGATTTCTTAAAGCTGGTTTGTTGGGGTGGGGGCTAGGGAATGGGGAATGCTGGTTGGTTGGGTTGGAGATGAAATCCCAGGGTGTTGAAGCTGCTCTTTTGTGCTGAGTTGGTTCCTGGGTGGGAACCACAATACCAGATGAGCCGGTTTACCTCTGCATGATGCCAGCTGGTCCATCAAATTCCAGGATCTGAAAAATACCTTGAATACCAACCTTAGGTTTACAATAGTAATGTTATCCATAGGAACAATTGGAGAGGTTAGTGGTTTTGTGCCTCTGGCTGCATGATTCCTAAGCCATAATTTCTAATCTTGTGGGTAATGTGTTAGTTTTCCAAAGGTTGTCTGGTCACCAGGCAATAAGGGGGTTGTTTCAGGGAAACAACAGGCTGTTATCATCTTTGTTCCAAAGTTAAACTATTAACTAAATTCCTCCCATAGTTAGCTTGGCTTAGACTCAGGGATAAACAAGTGCAGCTTGGAAGTTAGAGGTAAGATGGAGTCAGTCAGGTCAGATTTCTTTTGCTGTCATTATGTTCCTATGTCAGAGTTTTCTCATTGTCAAAATTTTTGCAAAAGCATTTTCAGTACTAAGTCCTAGAAAAACATTTTCCCTTTCTGTAAGAAACCTCAAGATGCTGTGCACTTATCTACTTGTTATTCACTGGTATAATTCTAGGTGTCTCTTAAAAGTTTAAAAGTGAGAAGCTGGAAAATATTCATGTGGTGTTAGGGTACAGGGGGACAAAGCGCCCACCACCTACAGTAATTTTAATAGTGCTGGCATCTGCAGCTAGCAAAGAACATTATGAGTAATTTTTCACTTCCTCAAGTATGTTAGAAAGGTAAAAATCTTTAAGAGAAACTCCAGATTTTGGGAAGGTTTGAAATTGCATTAATAAGTTCGACCTGCAAAATCCATGTTGCCTGTAAGCTGCAGCCTTTGAAATGAAGCACATTTTACAAATTGGGCTTTCCCAGCATTTCTTTCAGGGAAGCAGCTGTCCTATTTCCTCTAATAAGGTAATACTCCTGAAAATGCAACATGAACCTGCAGGATAAATGATTAGCCTTGCCCACACAGACCGAACGGACCCTCAGAGCAATTGAAGACCCTGTTGTCATTTGCAGCAGCTCCTTCACCTCAGTGGAGAGGAGGGGGGTTTGGCTGGTTCTGATGTTCTATTATGTGGAGGAAAAAAAAAACAGGTAGATTGGGTGTGAGAAATGTTGACTTCTAAGAGCAGAACCAGGCCGCGAGAAACCATTTTTGAACGTGTGGGTGTGTCACACTGAAGCACTTGTTCTGATCACGCCGAGCACACCCCAGAATGGAATCACTGAAGGAGTGTTCAACTTACAAAGTGGATGGACTCACTGCTCCGTCCATTGGAGCTGGGAAGGAATTCCATCCAGAGAGATTCTAAAGAGAGTCAACACAGGGCAGATGAGGAGAGAAATGGCTGTGAATGGAGCTTGACTTTCCCTGGAGTCCTGACGTTTTTCAGAATAGATGCTCCTGTACAGATCCAGATATTCTGCAAGTTACAGTGGCTGCTCACCCTTCTCACTTGAGCCCCCGCTGACTCAGTTCCTAGATAAAGTAGGGTAGAAAGTTTTTTGTGACCATTATTACCAGGGACCTTTATTTGTTGTTAACAGGTGGGTATGGTGAAAACAATATGCACAATATGACAAGAACAACAACATTCAGTTAGAGTGGGCTTACCTTAGGCCAGGTCGTGTTCCAGTGCTTTAAAAGGAGGACTACCTCCTAGTTCAGTCTTGGGAGGCTGCAAGTGTCCAGGAATTTATCCGTTTCTCCCAGATTTACTGGTTTGTGTGCAGAGTTGTTTGTAGTAATTTCTGATGGTAGTTTGTATTTCTGTGGACTTGGTGGTGATATCCCCTTTATCATTTTTTATTTCATGTATTTGATTCTTCTCTCTTTTCTTTTTTATTAGTCTGGCTAGCAGTCTGTCTATTTTGTTGATCTTTTCAAAAAACCAGCTGCTGGATTTATTGATTCTTTGAAGGGTTTTTTGTGTCTCCATCTCCTTCAGTTCTGCTCTGCTCTTAGTTATGTCTTGTCTTCTGCTAGCTTTTGAGTTTTTTTGATCTTGTTCCTCTAGCTCCTTCAATTTTGATGATAGGGTATCAATTTTAGGTCTTTCCTTGTTTCTCATGTGGGCATTTATTGCTATAAATTTTTGTCTAGACACCGCTTTAAATGTGCGCCAGAGATTCTGGTAAGTTGTGTCTTCTTTCTCGTTGGTTTCAAAGAACATCTTATTTCTGCCTTCATTTCATTGTTTATCCAGTTGACACTCAGAAGCAAGTTGTTTGGTTTCCAAGTAGTTTTATGGATTTGAGTGAGTTTCTTAATCCTGAGTTCTAACTTGATTGCACTGTGGTCTGATAGACTGTTTGTTATGATTTCCGTTGTTTTGCATCTGCTGAGGAGTGATTTGCTTCCAATTATGTGGTCAATTTTAGAGTAAGTGTGATGTCGTGCTGAGAAGAATGTATATTCTGTGGATTTGGGGTGGAGAGTTCTGTAGATGTCTATTAGGTACTCTTGGTTCAACTCTGCATTCAAGTCCTGGATATCCTTGTTAATTTTCTGTCTCCTTGATCTGTCTAATATTGACAGTGGAGTGTTAAACTATCCCACTATTATTGTGTGGGAGTCTAAAGGAGCCCTGAATAGACCAATAACAAGGGCTGAAGTTGAAGCAGCAATCAATAGCCTACCAACCAAAAAAAAATCCAGGTCCAGACAGGTCCACAGCTGAATTCTACCAGGCGTACAAAGAGTAGTTGGTTCCATTCCTTCTGAAACTATTCCAAACAATACAAAAAGAGGGAATCCTCCCTAACTCATTTTATGAGACCAACATCATCCTGATACCAAAACCCAGCAGAGACTCAACTAAAAATGAAAACTTCAGGCCAATATCCATGATGAACATCAATGTAAAAATATTCAATAAAATACTGGCAAACCGACTACAATAGCACATCAAAATCTTATTCATCATGGTCAAGTAGGCTTCATCCTGGTGATACAAGACTGGTTTAACATATGCTAGTCCATAAACGTAATCCATCACATAAACAGAACCAAAGACAGAAACCACATGATTATCTCAATAGATGCAGAGAAGGCCTTCAACAAAATTCAACAGCCCTTCATGCTAAAAACTCTCAATAAACTAGGTATCCATGGAACATATTTCAAAATAATAAAAGCTATTTATGACAAACCAACAGCCAATATTATACTGAATGGGCAAAAGCTGGAAGCATTCCATTTGAAATCAGACACTAGACAAGGACGCCCTCTGTCACCACACCTACTCAATATAGTATTGGAGGTTCTAGCCAGAGAAATCAGGCAAGCAAAAGATATAAAGCGTATTCGATTAGGAAAGGAAGAAGACAAATTGTCTCTATTTGCAGACAACATGATTATATATTTAGAAGATATACAATCTCAGCCCATCATCTCAGCCCAAAATCTCCTGAAACTGATAAGCAACTTCAGCAAAGTCTCAGGATACAAAATCAATGTGCAAAAATCACAAGCATTCCTATACACCAATAACAGACTTAAAGAGTGCCAAATCAAGAATGAACTGCCATTCACAACTACTACAAAAAGAGTAAAATACCTAGGAATACAACTAAGAAAGAATGTAAAGGACCTCTTCAGAGAGAACTACAAACCAATCCTCAACAAAATAAGAGAGGACACAACCAGATGGAAAAACGTTCCATGCTCATGGTTAGGAAGAATCAATATCGTGAAAATGGCCATACTGCCCAAAGTAATTTATAGATTAAATGCTGTCCTCATCAAGCTACCATTGACCTTCTTCGCAGAACTGGAAGAAAACACTTAAACTTCATATGGAATCAAAAGAGAGCCCTCATAGCCAAGACAATCCTAAGCAAAAAGAACGAAGCTGGAGGCATCATGCTGCCCTACTTCAAACTATACTACAAGGCTGCAGTAATCAAAACATCATGGTACTGGTACCAAAACAGAGACATAGACCAATGGAAAAGAACAGAGGCCTTGGAGGCAACACCACACATCTACAATGATCCAATCTTTGACAAACCTGACAAAAACAAGCAATGGGGAAAGGACTCCATGTTTAATAAATGGTGTTGGGAAAACTGGCTAGCCATGTGCAGAAAGCAGAAACTGGACTCCTTCTTTCCACCTTACACTAAAATTAACTCCAGGTGGATTAAAGACTTAAACATAAGACCTAACACCATAAAAAACCCTAGAAGAAAACCTAGGCAAAACCATTCAGGACATAGGCATAGGAAAGGACTTCATGACTAAAACATCAAAAGCAATGGCAACAAAAGCCAAAATAGACAAATGGGATCCAATTAAACTTCAGAGCTTCTGTTCAGCAAAAGCAATAATCGTTAGAGTGAACTGGCAACCAACAGAGTGGGAAAAAATTTTTGCAATCTACCCATCTGACAAAGGGTTAATATCCAGAATTTACAAAGAACTAAAACAGATTTACAAGAAAAAAACAAAAAATCCATTCAAAATTGGGTGAAGGATATGAACAGACTCTTCTCAAAAGAAGACATATATGAGGCCAAGAAACATATGAAAAAGTGCTCATCATCACTGGTCATTAGAAAAATGCAAATCAAAACCACATTGAGGTACTATCTCACACCAGTTAGGATGGTGATCATTAAAATATCCGGAGACAGTAGATACTGGAGAGGATGTGGAGAAATAGGAACACTCTTACACTGTTGGTGGGAGTGTAAATTAGTTCAATCATTGTGGAAGACAGTGTGGCGATTCCTCAAGGATCTAGAAATAGAAATTCCATTTGACCCAGCAATCCCATTACTGGGTATATATCCAAAGGATTATAAATCGTTCTATTATAAAGACACATGCACACATATGTTCATTGCAGCACTGTTTACAATAGCAAAGACCTGGAACCAACCCAAATGCCCATCGATGATAGACTGGACAGGGAAAATATGGCACATATACACCGTGGAACACTACACAGCCATAAAAAACGATGAGTTCATATCCCTTGCAGGGACTTGGATGAATCTGGAAACTATCATTCTCAGCAAACTTACGCAAGAACAGTAAACCAAACACCTCAATTCTCACTCATAGGCGGATGTTGAACAATGAGAACACATGGACTCAGGGAGGGGAGCATCAGACACTGTGGTCACTTGTGGGGGACTAGGGGAGGGACAGCAGGGGGTTGGTGGGAGGGATAACATGGGGAGAAATTCTGGATATATGTGAAGGGGAGTGGAGGCAGCAAACCACCTTGCCATGTATGTACCTGTGCGAGAACCCTGCATGATCTACACAAATACTCCAGAACCTAAAGTACAAAAAAAAAAAAAAAAAAAAAAAACAACAAAACAGGACTACCTCTATTAATGGTTTCTCTTACCGCATGAAGTGGGTATCATTGCTTTCCTTTTAAATATGAAAAAGAGGAGGCTTAGGGAGGTTCAGTGCCTGGTCTAGGATCAAACAGCTAGGACATGGCAGAACCATGGTTCAGCAGGTCAGTCTTACTCCAAAGCTTGTGCTTATAACCGCTGCCCTCAGGATGAAAATAAAAATGGGGAAGTACCGCATGATATTTGTACAGTTTTCAATCTCAGGTAAACATTCCTCAATGATTCTAATTCCCTCCTCACCCCCTTTCTTGCCGTGGCCCATTGGGAATTACTGGTCTTACACATCTAAAGCTATAAAGGGCCTTCATGTACGCTTTCTCATTTGCAGATTGTGATTTTTCGAACTTTTCCATCCCTTACAGCTGTTTTGTTTCATTTAATGATGGAGCAAGTTCTAAAACACAATGTAAATCATCAGTGAGTATAATTAGAGTAAGGTTACCAGGTAAAACCCAAGACATCAGTTAAATTGAATTTCAGGTAAACAACATATAATTTTAAAATTATAAATATTTACCAAATAGTGCATGGGACTTACACTGAAATATTTTTTTTTACCATTTATTTATTTTATTGCATTTTAGGTT
>NW_022436979.1:22382582-22409588 GCF_009761245.1 Sapajus apella | reverse complement strand
TCATAAAATGATTTGGGAAGAATTCCCTCTTTTTGTATTGTTTGGAATAGTTTCAGAAGAAATGGTACCAGCTCCTCTTTGTATGTCTGGTAGAATTCAGCTGTGAACCCATCTGGACCTGGGCTTTTTTTGGGTGGTAAGCTCTTAATTGCTGCCTCAACTTCAGACCTTGTTATGGGTCTGTTCAGGGTTTTGGCTTCTTCCTGGTTTAGGCTTGGCAGGAGGCAAGTGTCCACGAAATTTTCAGTTGCAATCAGTGTTGCTGCTCCGGAAAGCTGGCACTTGGACTCCTAAGGCTCTCTCTTTAACTGTTGGTTCTGAGTGGTTGACTGGACACAGTAAGCTCTAGTTACTTCCCTAATAGCTCTGACTCTGTTTCAGAAAAGCTGCTTCTTTGTGTAATGAAAACCATTAAGTCTTCAAGAATGCCTGATTTCCTGGGCAAAGGAGCTTCTTGAGTAATAACATTTAGTGGGAATCAAGGTGGTGGCGGTACTAGTGACAGTGGTAATGTGGTGATGGTGGTGGTGTGTGTATGTGTGCATGAAGGGTGGAAGGAATAAGGAGTGTGTTTTCTTTGTAGAGTGATTTTGGGCAAAAAACTATTTGGCTCTGGAAATTTACTACAAGAATATTTTAGAAATATATCTGTTCATTGAGCACTGCACATTTTAAGCAACAAATCAACCTGTAAACTGCATTGCAGCAACATTTATTTAAAAAGAGGTGCAGATGGTATAGTAGAGAAACATTAGTGGGACATTATGAAATGAAAGAAGTAAAAAAAATCTTCATTTTTCTGACAGTATTTATGGGTTTTTAAAGTCCAATTGCCATTGCTTTCTGAGTTGCCTTCCCTCTGATTGATGATGTGTCCTGGATTTGGTTACTTTTCCCCACATGCAATTTCAGATGTTTTTCACTGGGTGAATATGGATTGATAATATGCAGGAGAATAATAACACACAGGGGAATTTTAATACACAATGAAAAGAATTCAGTTGTAAGCGATCTGAGAGTCCAATCCTCTCACCCACTCTTTTATTAACAACTCCCAGTCTATTAAGACTTTGCTTTTCTCCACGATTTCTTGTTAATCATCTTTTGTTTCATAGCTCTTTATTTTCCTGCTGGAATCAATATCCCATCAACTTCACCAAGCATCTTCTCTGTGATCTATGAGATGGTGCTGGTACAGGACTGAATTTATACCAGAGCAGTTTGCTTTAAATGTTACCAGCTCTTTATCCAAAACATTTCTTCCAGCTTATTCTCATAATTTTACAACTTCTCACAAAGCTCTTCTCGGCTTTTAGAGAATGGGGAGTGACAAGTAAAATGTAAAATGTAAAATGCCTATATAGAGGATATAGAGGTTGGGCTTGAAAGCACAAAAGCTAAATCTGTGAAATTATGTCGGTCAGCAGAAGTGTTGGCTCTGTTTTCACACTGTGTGGCTGCTGTGACACAAACCTGGTGAATTCATTTCCACCTTGCTAGCAAAACCAAATTGTTTCAGTGAGACCATATTTTAGAGCAGTTTGGAGCCTGCTGGTATATTCAGATTGCTTGAAAATCAAGCAAAATTAATCAGTTTTGGCGCCCTGTGTCATACTATGATCTTGGACCCCTTTCCTTCCCAAGGGTTACCCTCATTTGGCTGAGTGAATGCTGCCCTTCAGATCACTTGTATAAATTTAACTTGACCATCAGAGGGGCTCTGAGTTCTTTGCAAATATAGAACTTAAAAGTACATTATCCCCCTTTAAAAATACATTATCCAAATTGTAATACCAGCATTTTAAATAAAATAAAATCAATGATTAATCTTGTCACTGAATATAATTGCAGTCACTGAGAAGTAGACAATGAATTATTTCTTGATGCCTGTTAAGACATTTTATCTCATAAAAGGTTGTTACTGGTAATTATGACACCTTGTACTTTTCAATAGTTACATTTACTTTAAAAGACACTGTTTTCTTCTTAAACAGAATCATTTCCTTTCAACATGGGAGAGGGTCTGATTCCCAGTGTCCAAATGAGGCAAATATACAAGTAGCCCTCTGTATCTGCAGGCTTCCCATCTGCAGGTGGTTGAAGCCAGATGGAAAATAGCACAGTGGTCCCTCCATTTCTGTCAGCTTCTCTCTGAGGATGAGGAACCCATGCATAGGGAGGCCTGACTGTATTTTAATTTGTTTCAAGATGTCTTTTTCCATTCTGTTTTGAGTATATAATAAAACAGTAAAAAAGCAAATTTAATATCTGTGCTAACTCATTTTCTAGCTAAAATTGCTTAGACTTGGTCCTTTAAGGGAATGTTCGGAGAGTTAATTTTAGAAGTCGGAATCTATGAAGACTTTTGGTTTTAGCTTTCTTCATTGTAAAATGGGAATCATAATTCCTGTCCTAATCGTAATTTCTTGGAACTGCATGAAAAAAAGTAAAAGTGCTTTAAAAATGAATTTAATACCAAAATTCAGCCTTATTTTAAAGAGAGTGAAGCATATGAGGATTGCAGGAGACAAGGAACATGGCAACATATAAAGTCCAGTTATGATGTTAAAAATTATTATAGGACTGTGTTAATTATACTTTTACTGATATCTTCTAACTTCAACCATGCCTTTTTTCCCCCATGTAATTCTTTTTAGCATTCGGTCTCTCTATAAGACTATTCTTTTTGTAGTTGTTTTTCTACCCGTCACCCTCTTAACTATAGAATTTTGTTTGTTTGTTTTAATGTTTTTGACTTTAATTGGTCACATTAACTAATGCTAAAACCCATGTTAACAATATATTATTTTCGTCTAGTTAAATAAAGTATTACACACATTTGAGTAAATTACACTGCATTAAACATTTAAATAACTTGAAATGAAGCCATTACTGTCATTCAAACAAGTTTCCACAGCTAAAGGCTGAATGTTAAGTATGAACTGATTTGGCATTACAAGAATATAAATCCTTTATCTTTATATATATATATATAATTGTGTTTTAGGTTTTGGAGTACATGTGAAGAACATGCAGGATTGTACCTACACAACTCTAGAATTTTTACATATTATAGCTTGTCATATCTGGCGGTCATAGGCAGACGGTGCTTAAAAAGGTAGTTGACATGCAGTTATTCTCTGAGCATCCGAGCACTCTGGGTGTCTGGCATGGCCGCACTGGGGGATAGTCCCCCTTTCTGGAAGAGAAGGCTGCTTTGTAAGAGGGTTTCATTTTTCCCTGGAGCACGGTGTGGACTACATTAGAGCCACCTACAGAGTCTCTGCCAAAGCTAATTCAGTTCTGACCTTGCACCCAACAGTGTCCTCAGAGACATCCTGAAGGTGACTCCCAACTAGAAATGAGTCTATTTGGTGAAGGTTTTGTCTCTCACTAATAAAACATGGAGGAAGTTAGAGCTATTTATTAGGTATCAATTACTCAAAGGCAGTGTCATGCATTTATAGGAAAACTCCTGTAAATCTAAGGAAAAGTGATTTACTCGCTGTGGGAATACATTAAACAAAGATTGGAAACATCTTTTCCTCCTCTTCTACCTTACCTTTTGTATTTTATAAGAGGTTAAAAACAGCTCTAAAGTATTACTAGTGAGTGTTTTATTTTTACTGGCAAAAAACTTTTAACCACATGTGAAATGCCACCACTTCCTGATGATGGCTGCCTTTGATGCATAACTTTCATTGAAGGCACGAATGATATTACAGGTGTGACTCTGTGCTACCTAAATGTGGATTTTTGACATGCTAATCTATAACGACTGGCAAATGAGAGGACCACAGGGGAAAGATGAGACTGGCGTGCAGACAGCTAAAATGCAGAAGGATGATTGATTTAAAGATCGGCTTTAAGGAAAGAAGTATTTGTCAAATGTGTATTTAAAAGTGAGTAAGTAGACCATGATTCCTTTTTAGATTGCCAGAACAATGAGGTTGAGGATTGGATATTTGGGAGAGTTTGGACTTAACCTGATTTGATTGTGAACATGGAAAAAATGACAAAAACAAAACCAAAAACAGAACGACCGAGGAAGTGGGTATCAGCAAGGCTGCTGGGCCTGGGCAGGGCTGGCCGAAGTCAGCTGTGCAATGTGGCAGCTGGTCTGAGATGGTCCACGACATTCCTCCTCTCTCTGCATGTGCTTCCTGCCCTTCATGTCAAAAGACAGAACAGATTTCCTGTCACTAGAATCCAGGCTGGCTTCGTGACTGCTTTAGGATAGAATGCGGCAGAAATGGCATTTTGGAACTCCTAAGCCCAGACCTTAAGTGACAGCCATTTCATTTCCTTGGAATGCTCACTCTTGAGATTCTCAGAGAACCTGTCTCCATATTGTAAAAAGTCCAGGACACATGGAGAGGCCATGTAGAAGAGGACAGAAAGGCCCCTTTAGATGCCCTGGATGAGCTCACAGCTGAAGGCCAGCACCAGTGCCAACCACAGGAGTGAACCATTTCGCTTATTTCAGCCCAGTTGAACCCCAGATGACGGCAGCCCCAGATGCTATCACATGGAGCAGAAGAAGCACTCAGTAACCCACAGAGCTGAAGGACGTGCTGCAGGATTGCATCTGCCCAAAGAGAACTGTTTCTCATTCTCTGAAGGCTCTTGTGGACTGGGCATGGCTCTCAGTGTTCAAGTGAATCATGTTAGAAGTTGTTCCACCAAATAAGGACTCTATGTATCTGAAGTTTACCACTCGCAGTGAGCTTGTGCCTTCCTATTTTTTTAAAAAGTAGATTTTTGCATTTCCAGTGGATGATTGGGAGTACGCTGTGCTGTTGATCGCCTAGGGAGATACGGTGGCAGGTTGATGTCAGAAGGTAGAAGTTGTTGCTAAGATAGAGGCATCTCCTCAGTTCCTCAGAAAATGATGTTGGTTGTGGAAGTGATGGTGGGTGAAGCTAGCTATTATCTGAAGATATCTGGTGAGATTATTGTCACAGAGATCTAAAGTGACCTCAGTCTTTAAGCAGGAATTATCATGCTTTCATGTTCTAGTTCATGTGGCAAAGAAATGCAAGCTTTGTCCAAAAGCTACTTACAAATGTGTGCTTTGTGTTAGTTTTACATTTTATGTGTTTAATGGTATATTTTAGCTTTTTGACATATTTTATTTTAGCTTTCTTGTTTTAAGCCAGTTTATTTGTTAGCTGTCTTACAGGCAATAGCTGCAGGATAGCCCTTAAGAAATTGGGAGTAGGCTTTACCTAGTATCATTTCAGGTTGCAAGAAACCTCTCCCCAAAATAATCACCACCTACCTTTTGGACACTGAAATTCTGTTGTAAGAGTTTATTGCATTTCTTTAAAGTGTTTATCCCTGCTAGAACACAAGATACAGAATAGTAAGGTATTTTCTTTATTTAAATATTAAATTGAATAACATCTTCAGCTTCTTTTTTGAAAATACACACTCATAAGTAAATCCATAAAGATATCAGGCATCTGAAGAGAGAAAGTCAAAGGTTTTCCAAATATCTGAAAAAAAGTTGTAAGATCCTAAAACAAAATTCTAAAACTTCATAGAATTGAAAAGAGGAGGTCATTATAACTTGCTGACAAATTCAGAGAAAAAATAGTATTCTCACTGCCTAAAAAAAATTGTGTATTGTGTTTATACTGACAACCTTATTCCCTATAGAAATAAATTTTGTCCTATTTTGACGGTATAGAAATATCTGTGAATTAAAATCACATGATTTTGAAAAAATATAATATGAAAATGTTTATAACCTCATTGCATAATTTTAGCTAAAGAAAATAATCCTTTATATTTTTTAACTGACAAAATTTTGCATTTTTCATAGTTTTAATTAGTTTTTTATTCTGATCAAATCAGTGCTCGTGCTTTCATATGTAAATCTGTAGTTTATTTTTCAAGTGTTTAATTTCCTCTTTTTTTTGTTGTTAAACATTATTTCAAACCATCATAAAATTTATTTTATTTTTTCATAGACCAGTCTAATACTTTCAGAAATTACAGGTTGTGATAAAATCACCAAATTGTACAATACATGTAAGGGAGAGGGAGAAATTAAAAAAAAAAAAAACAAAAAACCAAAAACCACAACTTTGATCTGGAAATAGTTTCACATTTCAGAAAAGTGGCCTTTACCCAGATTAATCTGCTTTTAGCATTATGTTCCTTTTTCTGTCTTGCTGTCTTCTCTCTCTCTCTTTTCACTTTTGCCCTACTTGTATGTATGTTTTATGCACGTTTTAATTTTTTTCTTGGTATTTTTATCCTGTACCATTTTAGAGTAAATTGCATTCATCATGGCCCTAAAACTTCAGTGTGCATTTGTGCAGAATAAGGATATCCTCTTTAGAACATTAAATGTTGCTACAGTGATTCTATCCAAGTACCGTCAGCATTCCATTTGTGTCAACTGACCCCATAATGTCCTTCCTAGCCTTTCTTCTTCCTCGAGTACATGATTTAGTCTAGGAGGAGATTGTCATGCATTTTTTCTGGCCTCCTGGAACATTTCAGAAGCCTATTTTTGCCTTTTGTGACAAGGACCTTTTGAAGAAAACAGTCCGTTTTAAAAAGAGAGACAGTGTCTCATTTCGTGTTTGTCTGATGGCTCTGCATGGTTAGATTCAGGTTCTTCATTCCAGGCCAGAAAGGAAGTGTGTTTTTCTCTAGGGTCATGCGATGTCCATCTGTCCCTCAACGTTGATGTTAACTCCAATCACCTGTCCCTGGGAGACCATGCAAATTACATGAAAATTTCCCCCTAGATTTGGCATCTGTTGGTGCCTGAACTGAAGTTTACCATGGTGGCTGCAAAATGATGGTTGTTTCTCTGCATTTCCCAGTTGACATTTAGCATTCCACTATAAGCAAGATCCTTCTTTTCCCCACCCTGATTTGTTTATTGATTGATTATTGGCTTGGACTGGTTAACAATATTTTATAAATGGTCTATAATTTGTTACTGTCCTTAATTATTTTGGTGTTCAACTTATCCCGTATTAGGCCTATAGGAGCACCTTTCAGCTGCCCCCTGAGTCTGTGTGACATGCCCCTGGTTTTGGGTCTATCTTAAGTCAAAATGCCAGGGGCTAGAGAGGTAGAAATGAGTTTTCTAAATTTCTTTTACTTTATTAGCATATCTGATCAGCCTGGATCACAGAGTTGTATTGTGAGCCATGGGATGGAGGGAACCAGTGTCTGACCTCAGGGAAGGCCTTCCCTGCTGCAGAGAGGACAGAGAGCCCGCACCTTGCAGCCAGGCATCACAGCAGGGTAAGGGAGAGAGACGCAGGTAGACAGGCGAATGAGCATCGTGGCTTCCATTCCAGGCTGACATCTCACAAAGGAGTCGAGGCTGAGGGGGAAGCCTAGGGCAGGAGAAGTGTTCTCCTGTTCACTGTTTTGAACTCTGGTGGGATGGCGCTGTGGTTACACAGCAAACATGCTATGACAGGGCGGAGGGAGACTGGTTAGCGTGCTGGGGCCCTGAAGGCCATGGGAAGGGTCCATGATCACAAGCTCTGCTGGGAGCTGAGGCCCTGAAGGCCACGGGAAAGGTCCATGATCACCAGCTCTGCTGGGAGCTGGGACCCTGAAGGCCACAGGAAGAGTCCATGATCTCCAGCTCTGCTGGGAGCTGAGGCCCTGAAGTCTTGCAGCAGAGGTAGACGGTCACCAACTCTGTCAGGAGCTGAGGTCCTTCTTGCAGGGGCACCATGGTACATGGATATGCCCCTGCTGCAAAGGTCACAGCACAAACAGCCCTTCAGGAGACAGACATGGCCATGGAAGAGACTTGGGGTGGGGTGGTGGGGAAAGGGCCCTCAGCCTCACCAGGCACTGACCTAGAAAATAAAAAGTACAATCTTACCAGGCACACTTTAGCAGAATCTACCAGGCACCAGGAAACATGGCCAGCTCGTGGCTCTATAGCAGAAATTAGTGAAGACTCAAAGGACCCATGCAGACCCAAAGCCTCTTCCTTACATTGCATATGTCTGTTGCCTGGGCCACTGCTGTGGATACCTGAAAGTCTGAATATTTACCCCAAGAGACAGAGCCAGGTGCTAAAAGACTTTTGAACTATAAGAGAATGAGACAACATTAAATGGAAAGTTGACAGGGTTTCACTCCAGCTCTCCCCAGTAGCCCGCCCAGTAGAGGCTGGGTGAGAGAGTCAATTAGTCATAGAAAATGAGATGCCACTTTTTCTTTGTCTGATAGAAGTGTATGTGACTTTTGATTCCATTACATACTCTTTGGCCACGAGATGGCAGAGATCATTCCAGAATCCTGGCAGGCAGTCTCTCTCACTGGACATCTCCTGCTCTGGAACTCTTATAGCTGTTCCTGCTAGTTTTGCAAACCTGAAAGTCTGACAGTTATGCCCAGTGCCCATGCTGTGTTTCAAGGCTCCATGGAGCCTCCCACGTATGTATTTTTAAGTTTTCCTAGGTAAGTTTTCTGGGGTATTCAGTTTTGTGTGAAATAGACTTGGTCCCAAACTATTTGAACTCAGGAGAATTAACTGTAATTGGTTCAGGGAGATAAAACATATTCCCCCAGGAGTTGATGATTTTGAAAGGGTATTTTTTATTTTGGGCCAGATAGACATGAATCATCAAATGGGTATACAGCATGGTGTTCTTATTTCTGACCATCGAATCCAGATGTAGGCCCTGACTAGTGGTTCCAGATTTCTGGTCAGTCTCACTGGGTTAATAATAATTACTAACATTTGGATGGAGCTTTAAAGTTTCACAGCACCTTCTTGTGCATTTGTCACATTAGATGGTGGTGCTGGCGTGACTGATTTGTGCCTTCACCTGCTGACCCAAACACCCAGCCAATTGGCGTTTGTCTCTTTCTAAGAATTTTTCATGAGGCTGATTCAGCTACTCAAAGCTATTTTAGAATAAGGCAGAAAATGAACAAATCGAGAGACATTTGGCCTTTCTTGTCCAGAAGAGTTAAGTCCCCTGTGTATGGTCATAGAAGATAAACTGTAGCTGGTATTGGGAGATGTTCTTCCTCTAATTGACTGTCTAAGCATATCCTTTTCTTTGATATGAAAATGAAGGGAAATATTATTGTCCCAATTAAAGACAAGTATACACAAGCACAGAAGAGGCTAAGTGACGTATCTGAGGCCTCACTTTTGAGAATAAGCAATTAAAATTCTGGTCCAGCTCACTTTTTCAAACTAAAACCTTTTTTTAAGGTTTATCGTTCATAGACATGTCTGAAAAAGCTGAATCTTTCATGCTGGCCTGTATTACAATAGGTGGCTAAAATTGGTCAGAATTGGAAGGAGTCACATTAAACAAATCTACTTTTGGAAGTACATTAGCATGCGGTTTTGCAAACTCACATTCATTCTTATGAAAAGCAGTGAGTGCTGTCATAAAAAATACTGTCAAGATTTACTACCTCTTCATGAGACCCAGGGCTAAGCCAAAGGGATACCATGCACCCTAAACCTTCTCGTAGCTGCTGCCTCTGAAACTCTACTCTGTAATTTGGTAAGTGTTTTAAAAAATACAACTAAATGGCTACCACATGGTGGAAAATTAGCAATCTGGGACTGGAACTTCTATGTGGTATTAAATCCACATATGGAAAAAGTTAAATATTATCCTCAATGCCCTCCATGTGTTCAGTTGTATTAAATGAAATGCTTATAAAGCAGGACATTATTTAACTTTTATAAGGTTTGTCACATCTAGTAAAACTTATCACTGTTCTTTTGAAAAACTTCATGCAGGTGCCTTCTGAGCTCACATCAGTCTGGATGTCCTATAATATACATGCGATTTGTTACTGATTATAGCACTAGACAACCAACAGTAGAATTCCAACCAGGATAACTTAATATATATCACAAAATGTAGTCACTGGTAGTGGGCAGTGCTGTGGTACATTCGTCCACAGTAATCTCTGTTTCCATATAAAGGATTTTATAAAACATACAGAGTGAGGGATGTACCATTAATTGTTTCGACAAAACTGACTCTAATGTAAATGGCTCCAAATATCTTGTGTTTCCCAAAGTTAAATGACACAGCCACGTGACCTTTGCAGTCTGCAATTGAGCATGCAGCAGGGCTGCTGAATAAATACCCTATTCCTATTGATGCTGTTGACAAAACAAGAACTTTGGGGGGAAATTTCCCATCCTAAGTTGGATTACTCAGACACAGGGAGATATTTCCTGAGCCCAAAGCCTAGTTTCTTAACTTGCTAGGGGCAGACTGTTAGGCTAGATGCTTTAGAACTGCGATGTTCCTTCAAACTTCAAATGTCGTCCCTCTCTCGCTGCTTCAGCAGTGTGGTTTACACGCCCATTGGTGTCCAAACTGCCTGGAAGGTTTGTTAAACATAGGAGATCTGGTCTCCATCCTAGATCTACTGCATCTGTATGTATAAGAAGCTGTGCAGGTGATTCGTATTCAGTCTAAAGTTGAGACTCTGACAGTCTAACGTCCGTTGGCTAGAGAGAAGAAGGCGATCAAGTGTCCTGACTACACATGGCTAGGCTGTGCTGAATAGAAGGGTGCAGTATTATCCCGTGATCACTGGCGTTTCTAGTTGTACAAATTTGACCTATGTAGAATTCAGTCCCTTGGTTTCTGGGATAAAATGAGTTGCTAAGGTGTATTGAATAACCTGACATAATGGTAGAACATGTCACCTCAACATATTCATTCTTTTTAATTTTTTCGAGACGGAGTTTCACTCCTATTGCCCAGGCTGGAGTGTAATAGCATGGTCTCAGTTCACTGCAAACTCCACCTTTCAATTCAAGCTATTCGCCTGCCTCCCAGGTTCAAATGATTCTGGTGCCTCAGCCTCCCAAGTAGCTGGGATCACGGGCGCCTGCCATCACGCTCAGCTAATTTTTGTGTTTTTAGTAGAGACGGGGTTTCACCATGTTGACTGTGCTGGTCTTGAACTCCTGACCTCAGGTGATCCACCAGCCTCAGCCTCCCAAAGTGCTAGGATTACAGGTGTGAGCCACCACTCCCAGCTAATATGTTCATTCTTGAATCTCAGCCTGGGAGAGAGTGAAAAGGAGACCTGACTTTGCTGAGACTTGATACCCAGAGGTCTGAAACCACCATAGAATTTAGTGTCCTTTTAAATTCCAGTCTTGGAGAGTTTTGTTTGTTTATCCATGGATCAAAAGAGTTTGTCCTACCATATTTGTAATAGATCAAACTCTTAAGCAGTTTAAAAGATATACTTGGTTTCATACAGAACATAGCAAATTTGCCAAGCCCAATTCTTCCATGTAAACAATATGACTGAAAAGCATTTTATTGTCACATACTGTGAGGCAATGTGTGATGGAAAAATGTTTCAGGTTCTGGTAAAACAATCTTGCTTCACAAGAAACACCTGGGACAAAGTCTCATCTTGAGACAAGCTAGAGTCAGTGACTATGTCTAAAAAAAAACAAGCAAGGCATTTCCGAGGAGCTTTGGGTTTCTCAGGCACGAGGCTCCTCTCACTGTGTGCTGCTGCCGTTCTCAGTGATAATGTCATGTGGCTTATGTTACAATATCTTTGGTTCTCTGGGTCTAGATTTTCCCATATAGCAGCAAACTGCTTTAAGCAGCTCATAGATGATCAAAGGCTCAACAAGCTGCTAAATGTAATGTCACTACCTGTAAATGTCAGTGTTCTTTCAAATAAGTGCTTTTTTCCCCCTTAGTTCCAAATTTTGTGCTGCACACTAATGTCACTTGGGAGCTGGCATAATGGTGCCTGATGAGAGAATCCCTGCAGCTACTTCTACATTTTCACAACAGCTCTCCACAAAGCAGTGGCAAAAGTCCACACACTGTACAATTTCACCCCACAAAAGCATCTCTTTTTGCTGTTGTTCATAGAATTTCTTCCTTTTGCGTCCTTTTATGATGAGTGACTATTAACTCTTCCTACAGGATTACTAGAACTGGGAGACAATCTTTTTTTTTTTCCCTAACATCTCAGGCTGAATTTTTTACTACAAAACTATTGTCATTTTTTGCCACTACTGACAAAATGTGAGTACTTACCCACCAGCAGCCAAGAGTCATTTTCAAAAAGATTAATAAAATGCATGATTCCTTTATTTATATTTCTGGTTGAGAGTACAGATGGGTAGCTCTTGGATTTTGGAATTAACTGTATTTCCAATTAAAATATGTTGCTCCAATTGTCAGGAATAGGAGAGTCGACCACCCAGTTTTGAATGTTACAGTTGGCCCTTGATTTGCTTTGAGTGGATGAAGAAGAGATTATGGGTATTTGGTGCGGTTGGATTAGGCTGTGGCTTCTTTCTCTGCATCAAGAATGTTGGCAGGTTTGGACTTTGGCACGACTTCCTGGGGCAGTATGAGTTTGGGCACCGGGGAGCTGCCGTATTAAACAAAGCTGTGCCCCATAGCAGGGCTGCCTTCTGCCTGGCTCAGAGCCCCACCGACAATCTCTCTGCCATCTGGCTCCAGTGAGGGCTGAAAACCTCAGTCCACAGCCCAAGTGAAATATGCACGACAAATGACAGTTGGAGACACTTGAATCAAAGGACAGTCAGAAACCACAGACTTGCTTCCCCACCAGTAACTGGAGAATACTAATTAGGAAAATAATAAAATAGTGCAGAAGATATCTTAATTGACGAGACGAGGATCATTTGTTGATTAATCAACAGTCACTTGATAGATAAAATGTATTTGCTTGTGTGTGTGTATGTAGAAATATAGGCATTCATATTTATGCATATAAATACCTATTATACACATCTATTATTTAAACTTTAAAAGTGTACAAGAATATTTGTTTGCCAATCTTTTAAATTAATATATAATATTTGCACATATTTATGGAGTACATGGGACATTTTGCTACATGCATAGAATGTGCTGTGGTCAAGTCAGGGTATTTAGGGCATCCATCACCTTGAATATTTATCATTTCTATGTGTTGGGAACATTTTAAGTCCTCTCTTGTAGATGTTTAGAAATATACAACACATTGTTGCTAACTTTTCACATAGATCCAAGGCGTTTCTTCTGTGGTCAGCTGGCTGACTGTAATCCTAATTGTCTTCCTTCCAGAAAGTACAACTTTAATGCATCATCCATTTCTTTCCAATGGAGCAAGAATTTAAAGACACTTGCAGAGCATCCTGCAGGCAGAAACCTTATGGAGTTTTACATAATTTTATAACTATCTTTAAAAGGAACTCACCCCCACTGAGCTATTTCAAAATAATCACTTCAGTTCTTTCAATGAATAGAAAACAATGAACTTCTTTGTGCATTCTTACTCCAGTTTCAGGAATAGTTCGTTATATAAGATAAATACGTGGGCTTTGTAAACTGATGCATGGTACATGGTACGGTAAACTGACTCACGGCACCCAAACAGCGCCTTAAATGGGGAGGGTAGCAGGTATCCTAGGTTGCTTGGGATCCAGAAGCAGCGTTATTCGGCATGCTTTGCAGAGGAAGTGGGGAGATTGGTTAACTGGGGGAGTTGGCTTCAGAGAAAGTCAGCTAAAAGAGTTTCTACTGTACTCAAGAGGAGGAAGCTGAGGTCTGCCAACTATTTCTATGGCAGGGAACCACAACTTAGAAAAGTAGTGACCTAAGGAGGGTCAGTATGAATCTATATGCTGGGATTTGTGGCTCTTCCGTGCCTTATACCCATTAAGGGCCTTTCTTAGGGATACATAAAAACAATTCTAGTTATAATGAACTTACTCCAAACAGTAGGCTCCAAATGTGCACAAGCTGCTGCAGCTCCTGTGACAGACATGATCCTGGCCAGGTGGGAGAGGCCAGGGTGTGGAACGGTCGGGGCCAGCATTCTCGGAACTTGCGCCTCCCTCGCAGTGTTACTGGGAGAGGGGACTCCACTTTGCCGTTGCCTTTCTGTATCTGTATATCGCTATATATAGATTTGTTCACACACACACACACATGCACGCACACACACACATGCACATTTAGACCTGACAGCCACGTTTTAAAAAAGATATGAGCTGAAGAACAGAGCTAGAGTACAGCATCTGGTTTCAGTAAAGTCTGGCCTTTGTGCCCAATTTTACAGCTAAGCTGACTGAAGGACCACAAAGTCGTGACTTGCGTAGGGTCAGCGCGTCAGGCAATAGCTCGGCTGCTGTATGATCCCCAGACCCTTATCACTTTCAGCCCTATATTTTAACTGTTAAGCCACATGGCCTGCTATAGAATATGCCACAAAGCATCCCAGATGTGCATCGAGAGAGATACTTTCGTAACCCAGCTAAGATCATGTCCCCTTAGGACTTTCTGATTATTGGATGTTCTTGGTGACCTCTCCTGCCATGTAAGCGCATTAACCCAAATGTTACGGGGATTTCCCCACATGACAGTCTTATAAGATTTTCTTATGAGGTCACTTCCTAGGAAGGCAGGGATTTAAAAGCTGCCACAACACGCAGTGAAGCAAGCAACATGTGGCTTCGCTTTCAGTCTGTCATTTTAAGCAACGAAGAATTTATATGGATAAGATTTCTGATACAGCTGATGTAGCATTTTTTCTTTGTTTATAGACTTTGGATTCACCTTGAAAACATCCTCTCAGAACATCAGAAGTGCACTTGGTCCCTGAACGGTATATTAACTTCTAACATTTCTGACGTCCAGGCATGGAGATTTTGAAACCAATTGCATACAGCTTTTCACTTTTAATGGAACATTTAGGAGAGGGGCAACTTTCCCTAATTTCCATGTTATCTTCAGCCCATTAACTGTTATCAGCCCTGATAGAAACCATCCCGTCTCCCTAAAAACATGAACCACATACTATGTTGCTTCTTGCCTTTTAAAGATTCAGGTCACTCAGGTACATGATACTGAGACAGAACATGTTGACTGTTGGTGTGTATTTCTCCCAAGCCACCACTCAAGCCAGCGTTCGATTTTCATTGAGGTTGGCCGATGGCTTTTAGCTGGAGCCCCAACAGTGTGACTCCATACAAGGCACTTCTTCTGAACTATTTTGGAATTTTAGGTACATTATATTATTAAATTTAAAAAACTAATTTGTTAATTTTTTTTCAGTAAAGCTTTTGAGTTTGCCGAGTCTTCCTTTTCCAAAAAAGTTTATGAGCTTTTGAGTCATGTTTTTTAATGAAAGGATTGACTTTCCCATGGCATCCAGCGCTGTAGATGATCATCTGAAACAGATTTGACTGTGTTTGTTTACCAAAAGGCTGCCTAAACCAAACTCTGCCCTGAATGTTTTGTTTTCCACATTTATGTGCTAAATCTGTGTAATTTGGTAGTTTGTCTCTCCAGAACCACGGTTGGTCTTGCGCAACTAATCAGCAGAGGCAGCAGTCCAACGGGTCTGCAGAGGCAAGGGAGGCTGTGAGAGGAATGCAGCCTCAGGCGACAAGGGAACTCAGGGTCAGCAGCTCAGCCACATTCTTCCCTGTCCCCAAGTTCACACTGAGCAAGTCAGGATGGCAAAGAAAGACTCTATCTCCAGATCGAACGCAGGATTTGCTGTGGTGGCTTCCTGGAGCCAAGGCGTGTTAGGGGTGATATCTACAGACTTTGGTCACTGCTTCACTTAGAAGGCTTTGGAAAATCAACAGTTTTTGTTTCTGTCTTGTTCTGTGGGTTATATTCTGGAAAAATATGACAGACGCTAAAATAATAGATGGCAAATTTAAGGTTTTCATATAAATAGCATAGTAGGGAGCGATTCTCAATTTTATAAGGAACGTATTTAATTGTTACTCTTTCCCTTTATTCTTTCCTTGAGAAATATTGAATGTTTGATTATGTACAAAGAATAGAATATGAAGGGAAACAATACGAGTATCTTGTTACACGTCATATAGTATAAATCTTTAAATTGTGAATATAAATTAAACAGAGCCCCTCAGTGTCGTGGCTCTTCCCTGTAATCCCAGCACTTTGGGAGGCTGAGGTGGGCAGATCACCTGAGGTAAGGAGTTTGAGACCCAGCCTGACCAACATGGTGAAACCACTTCTCTACTAAAAATGCAAAATTAACCAGGTGTCGTAGCACGTGCCTGTAATCTCAGCTACTTGGGAGGTTGAGGCAGAAGAATCGCTTGAACCCTGGAGGCGGAGGTTGTAGTGAACCGAGATCACACCATTACACTCCAGCCTGGGAAACAAAAGTGAAACTTTGTCTCAAAAAAAAAAATTAGCTAGTATAAATAATTTCCAATTGAGTATCTTTGTATATAAACCTTTGTGCATGTATTTGATCATTTCTAGTTCCTAGAATTACCAGACGTACCGAGCCAAAAAGGGATGACCATTTTTCAATGCTCTTAATTTCCCTCCACTATATTTCAATTAAGAATGCATGAGAATAATTGCATGCTGTATCTTTTTAAACGTTGGATATCAAATATTAAAATTATTGTTTTGGGGGAAGATTTAGGCAGATACTGCAGTCAGATTATAGAAATGTCAACGGGAGTGGTCTCAGAGAAGTTATACAGTATAAAATTTGACATCTGAATCTTGAAAATTTTTTCAGTTAAATTTACATGTGTTATTTACTTCGTTAGTTTCATGTCTAGTTATAGAAACTGATCAAACAAGCAAAGTCACTGAGTAGCAGAGACTGATTTTGAAATCCTCAAAGGTTGCCCAATCTCCCACCAAAAGATTAAATCCCTTCTGTAACATATGGAGCATTAGTTTCTGTTTAAACACTCCCAAGGTCTAGGCATTCCTTACTTCACCAGGTACTCTTTAAAGTTAGTTTTCATTTATGTAGAATAGGCTTGTGTATGCTTACACACCTTTGAGACCTTGAAAATGATCCAGACCCACATCACAGCAAATGTACCATATGGTTGGTTTACATTTCCCGTAAGTTGTGTATGGTACATATTATCTGCATTCCGTATACTCAAATTTGCAATCAACTAGGGACAATCTTAAAAGAACCTAGAAAATATTGGCACAAGACATAAGTCAGTTTCAAGCGATCTAATTATGGTGTTACAAATGACTATGTTAGCTTCTAACTGTGCCTTTACCTCTGACCATGAAGAATTTGCTATTAAAGAGAATGTCTTCTTGGATCATATGCATTCCCTGCAGTATGGTCCTGCAGCATGGATACTGGAATCGTGTCAAGTTTCCAGGTCCCTAGAATTATTGGAAGGTACAATGTTTTCGTAGGGTCAACAAATGTAATGGCTTCTTCTTTATTATTTAGTGCTGCCATAATAATAGTGCCTCATGATCAAACATCATCTTCTTTGAACTTCTAAATAATCCTGTGAAGTGAATATAGTAATTATGTTGTTCTTGATATTATTAGGTATAAATACATATTATCAGTTTTAAGTTGAAGAGGTCAAATTTCCTGAAAATGTCATACATCTAATTAATTTTAACTGATGTACAGTGCTTGAAATTCAAGAACAGAACTTTGAATTGTACGTTCTGTGCTCTTTTTACCACCTAATTTAATATAATACCTTCCTTAGCCCATAGTTCTGACTTAATGCTTACTGATTTTACATGATACTATGACGTAAACATCTAAGAACGCTATATGAGTTTTAGCGTTTCTCTAATCCAAGGACTAGGTTAAAACAATCCTGTGGACTTTGAACAGACACAGTCCTTTGAAAAAAAAGAAGTCTGTATCTGTGTACTGTGTCCACACATCCAAAATATTTCTTTTAATATCTGCGCAAATTTCATCAGGAGGAGAAAATAGGGCCAAAACATTACGTGCTGGATTTGATTTCTTGTCCCCCCAGATCAAGGAGGACATCTTAATCCAGAGAAACCTGTGACTGACAAATGGGAAGTGTGTGTTGGAATGGGGCACCTTTGCTGTTGATGAAGAAAGAATGGGTCAAGTTGGAGAGACCAAGGATGACCCCATTTGTATCTAATTTGTATTCATTTATATCCATCTGCTGCACAATTACAAATGTTGGCATGTGGACTGTGGAAGAAAGAGACAATATAGAATGCCTGAACACAACATGACCTTTTAGCTCTTTGACTGAGAGCTCCAGAGTGAAGATAAATGTCATGTTGGAAGAGAAGTATCAAGATTTTCATTAGTCCATGAATCAGAATTTTATTTCAGCCTCACTCTTCATGCTGACACCCCAGAGTGTAGTAAAACAGAGTTCTAATCAAAACAGCATAATGAAATATAATCTACAAAGGAAAAGGTTTATAGGTTGGCTTTCAAAACAGGCAGGTGTTTTTGGTATTTTAAGAATAAAACTCTCTGACAATTTTCTTTTGTAGTTGAATATGATCTGTAAGATGTATTTTTTTTTTTCACAGAACTTCAGCAGTTCCACAGTAAGACACTTACAGGTCACATAAACAGAATGAAAATGGGGCTCAGAAAATCTTCCACATTAGAAGCTGTGTAGTGCAGAGGGGACAGTAACATTCTTTTCTGTGTGATTGAACTAATTCAACTCAATTAATTGGTTTATTTATATAGTCAGTGTGAATAAACAAATATTTATTTAGCAGCAATTTAGTTGGCCCTCAGCAAATATTTATTGAGGGCCGACTCTATGTGAAGAACATTATCAAATCTTATCACCCTACCTGGTCTTTAGCTGGAACACATGGGAGAGAATAATTAGGAAGTGAAAGAGTAGTTGGAAACTGAAGAATAAATCCATCTGATGATTACATCAAGTTATTGGCACAATATCATGTAATACCAGACTCATTGCCTTCAGAAAATTCTTCAGCTACCCTAATTCTTAGATGATTTAAGTCTCTAATTCAGGACATTAAGATATTAGAGATTCAAATCCCGTGTTTCACAGTCCTTGTTCATGTTATCGTTAGCTTTCGAAAAGGAAGAACAATTTGCCGTTTTAGCAGTCATTGTGTCAGTGAAAACTCTATGGAATCGGTGTATTTTTTTTAAATTCTAGGACACCATCATCTTTAAGATATACAACTTTTATGGATTAAAAATGCATTACATGTGAACAAATTTTAATGCTGACCATAGCATATGCTTAGTAATGCCAACTTACGTTCTGAATTTTGAGTCTAAACCTTTGTCACGTCCTAAGTCTAAGGTTTTTTTTCTGAATCATTTTCCAGTATCTACCATGATGGCAATGTTGCAATGACATCAGCATCTTACAGCCCATGTTCCTGCTCAAGCCTCCTCAGCACTAGGACAGCGACTGGCTTCTATGCCTTTGATGCACATTGAAAAAGCCTGTATCTACACTTGTTTCACACCTCCCTTGTTTGACTCATGGATCTCTGAGAGGTAAACTGCTTGACGCTGTTGATGGGTAGTTGCTTTGAGCCTGTGTAATGGTTCTTCAAGGATCCACCTCCTCTAGCTCTGAAAATTTTGTTTATTCAAACACACTTAGCTATGCTCATACATGTATAGACATTTCTTTGGACATATATTTTAAAATTACTCTTTATTTCAGAAATGTTAAAATATGAAGACATATAATCTCAGAATCAAGGAAAATAGGGCAACAAAAATCCAAGTAGTCGTGTTGCTTCCCAGGAAGATGATGAGCTGGACAGAGGAGCTGGGAAGTCGGGTTTGTACCTGCATGGTGTATGGTCATCATTTAGCTCCAGCTGAACCCTCTGAGGGCACAGGTGTATGTGTTTGTGGTTGACTGCTTTGATATATTCCATTTTGGTTTCAAAACACCAGGGGACAACAGTGACCACACTACTTAAACAAGCATACAGAAACTAAATGTGGATCTAGGAAAAGAGATTGTTAAGGATATTAATTTTTGCCACTACTACTAGTATTAAAATAAATAGCACTGAAACTAAACTCAAACACAATTACTTTTCCTAGCATAAAAATTCAGTACTCATACTCAGAAGTTTTAAAAAAATAATATTTATGAAGTAGAAGTATATTTAATTTTTTTACAATTAAAAACATGCATCAAATATACCAAAAGAAAAAGAAAGAAAATCAAAAGTTCTTATTTCTAATACTTAGTAAAAATAGTTTTTACACAGAGAGTCAGTGTAGTTGGTTCTTCAGAAAAGACTGATTATCAGTGACTAGGAATCATTTATGTATTAACACAAGTTTTGTAGTTTTTATTCTAAAAATTATAAGCACAAAGCAAAGAATTATTTTTCCTCATCCTTTCGAGAACAAATTACTGATCTAATACCCTATCACCTCTGAATATTCTGTGCTGTTTTTCCTATGAACAAGAATCTTCCTACATGTGCTTAATATAATCATCAAAGTCAGATAATTAATACTGATATATTAGTACTATTTAATTTGCAGAGACAATTCAAGCTTGCTAATTGTCCTAACAATATTATTCTTTGTGGCAAAGTATGAAGTTCAGAATCCCCCGTTGAGCTTAGATGCAGGTATGGTCGGGCCCTGTGTCCCCACCCGAATCTCATCTCAAATTGTAATCCCCATGTGTCAAGGGAGTGCCATGGCTTTCTTGTTTCCTTTTCTCTGGAAAAGTTCTTCATTCTGTCCTTGACCTTCATTTTCTTGACACCTTTAAAGATGACAGGCCAATGCCTATGGAATGCCCATTAATTTGGATTTGTTTGATGTTTCCTCGTAATTGTATTCAAGATACGCATCTCTGGTAGAAATAACACTTAAAAATGGTGGAAATACCAAGAAAAAGTGACACTTGGCTTTCTTTTCTCACTGCATCCTAAAAGGACGTGCCCAACTGTGGTTTGTCCCATTACTGATAATGAGTAGCTTGATCACTTGATTAAAATAATATCTACTGGTCTACTACACTAAAGTTACTCATTTTCCTTTGTAATTAGCACATACTTGGTGGGAAGTATGTTGAGACTATAAAAATATGTTCTTCAGCAAACTCCAATTGATTAATTATTTATTTACATCGTGAGGATTTGTGGTTTTCTGTTTTCTGCAGTAAATTATATCCTGCTATCATCATTTATTTGATGATGGTTTTGTTTTCTAGCTTTTGCCAATGGGAGCCTCTTTCGGGTGGCTTAGTCTCTTTTGACATGGTTCTGTGGGGGGCCCTTCTTACCCGGCTTGGGCTCTGACACCAGCATCAGCTTTCCTTCCTGGCCCCCTTGGTTGCCCTACTTTCCCACCCAGGCTCTGGCAGCGTGCCGGGGGCCGTCCCATTCTGTCCCCGCTCACTTGGTGGTGGCATAGTTGACTTCCCTAGCCGGTACAAGCCAGCTCTAGCTTACTCCTGACAGGTGAGGATATGTCCTCTAAGGGGAAGGGAAATGAGGGTAGGATCACAGAGAATGACTTTATGCAAAGCTGTGGACTTAATGGAACAGGTCATAGACCTGCTCTGCACCAGAACTGGCTGAGGCCGCCTAGGGCTGAGTCAAGCACCTGGTGGCCTAGGGGGCCTGATCCAAGGAAGAGCAGGACATGGCTCAGGTTCTGGTTGCCTGGGGAAACGTGAATGACAAGCTGTGCCGTTGAGGGAAGACCCTGAGAGCAGGTTGAGGAAACCCAGGGCCTATGAGGTATTTAGCAAGAGTTGCCATCAGTCAAGGACAGGGCTGTGGCAGGAAGTGACTTCTGGGAGGATTCAGATCCACTGGCAAGCTACGTTCTCAGAGCCTTCCACCGGTGTGTGTGATCCCCGCACCTCAGAGTGACTTTTCGAAACATGTCCACTGCCTTTTCTGTCATACACTTCCCCTGAGGCAAGGAAGAGCTGTCAGTTTGAATCAGGGGTAAAAAGAGAATAATAATGGCAAATCATAACGAGTAGCACTGAGCCTCTGTGATCTTATGAACACGTTTCTAAATGCTTTACATGTCTTAAGTCTTTAATCCTCACTGATATGATTCTCATTTTATAGATGAGGAAATTCAAGCAGGAAGAGATTAAGTAACGTTCAGGTGAAATAGCTGGAGAGGGCATAGCGGTATAACACACCACAGCAGCCTGACTCCACACCCCATGCCCCACTGCGCTACACTAGGGAGAAGAAAACATTCAGGGAGGACAAAGTATTGGTATCTCAAGATATTATGCATTGCATAAATAAGGTAGGCGAGTGCGTGACCTGGCATCTAACAGATGTGCAAGAAATGATTTTTGAATAAATCAGTGGACAACCTCTGTCTTGCATCCGTTAATCCTTATAAGGTGAGAGTTTTATAACTCTCACTGTCTTGCTTTTTGATTTTGCATATTTCAGAATGTAGGTAATCTTTGAGCAGTGTGTTGTAGTTTCCCAAACAAGAATTTGAGAAACACTGCAAGAGTATGCCCAGCTTCAGTTTTGAAATATTGCATCAGTTCTTCTGCTCCTAGATCATGGAGCTCTTCTTCATCAATAGATTTAATTCATTTAAATATTTATTTACAATAGCCGTTTTTTCCCTTGACCTTTTCTGCATGAGGCAGGCCTGGATATTGTGCTGAGGATTTCACTCAGTGAGAGCCAGTGCTCCACCTTGGCCTGTGCACAGCGGCCACATCCCTGTTTCAAACCAGTGCTCTGGCATCTGTCTTTACCCTCCACTGAGTTTACTGTATAAAAAGGTCTGCTTTTGAGAGAAGTCTGGAATGCACGGTCTCATCTTTATGATGAAAGGACAGATCTCCCATTAAAAGAAAAATTCTGCATTCTGAAAAACTGAGTAGGTTGGCACTTAAAAGGGAATTCCAGCTGGTTAATTTAGGGTGCTGAAAAAGAGATCCAGCACAAGAATGCTTTCTGGCTGTGGGCCCACTGCATTTTCAACTGATTGCGAATTGGAGACATTTTCATCACATAAGGGACTTCGCTGTTCAGTATCACATTGTTCTGAGATAGGAAAACAAGTGAGCATACAGTTTGGCTTGGTATCATAGCTGTATTCATGAACATGAGCAATGCCAGCTGCATCAGAACCAAAGATAGCCTTATGCTTGCTGATATGTTAAAAGTAAAAAAAAAAACCTGGATGAAAATTTAAAAAATATTTTCCCTCTTGAAGTTTTTTTTTTTGTTTTTTTTATTCTTGCCTACTAATTTTCTTTTCTGTTATGTCTAAGAAAATATTCAGAAGATGTGAAAAGAGCTTTAGGTAAAAGAACACTTTTGAAAATTGTTTTGTTCCTATGATTGTGTTTTCCGGTGGCTTAATGTGTAAAAATGCATAGGAATCCTCGGTGGGTCCAGGCAGCTCTCCAGGGCAGTTGTCCTCCAGGCAATGATCCAGCGATTCATACAGCTTTAGCCTGTTGCTCTACCAACTCCATACTAGACCTCGGTCCTTGGACAGGGAGAACGAGAAGCTCAGCTGCTGTGGTGAGGCTTTTTGTGGCTTTGGCCTGAAAGTGACACATATCGCTTCTGCTCCCATTTCCTTGGCCAGAAGTTGTTCTGTGGCTCTGCCTAACTGGAAGCGTCTGGGTAGCAGAGTCTCTCCCCAGCCCAGAAAGAAGAGGAGAGCTGGATGTTGCTGAACACTGGTAACGGCATGTGGTCCAATCGCGCTTCCCAGACGTCAGTATAGTCCAAATGGTCCATGGTCCAAGTGAACAGAAAAAACCCCTCGGTTTGCTGCCACCTATGCAAACTAACAAAGCAAAACACCTCCCATTGTGCTTTCTTGTGGAGTGTTGAAGGTTCCCCAAATAAATTGTCCCTTCCGTAGAATTGTCCTTCCCATTTTTCTCTTACTCCATTCGTTTCAGCCAAAGGAATGTGGCCAAGTCTCTAGGTCGAGTCTGGATACCTTTTGAAATACCTGTAGCTCCAAGAATTGATGCACTCAGAAACATGTCCAGATTTGAATTACTTCATCTCTGAATATTCTTTGTGCTGTTTATTGTCAAGGCATTCAAAATCGTATGATGCAGTTAGCCTCAAAACTATTAGTGCACACTCTTGGTTCTTCGACTTGGTTGTAGGACTGACCCTCTCCCCTCAGTTCCACTCCGGGGAGCTGGCTATCTAGTGTCCAAAAGGAAAGGACAAATGTAGGGAAGGTTGGGACAGGTATCGACGTCCTATGGATCTGATATTTATGTATTCTGTTTCTAACACTGTTCATTGCTTTGTATAAATCCAAGTTGCTGCCTGGTATCATATTTCTTCTTCCCAGATAATTCCTTTTAACATTTCTTATAGGTAGGCCTGTTGCTGATAATTTTTCTCTGTTTTTATTTGTCTGATAAAGTCTTTATTTCTCATTCGTATTTCACAGGGACTAAAACACTGAGTTGATGTTGTTGTTGTTGCTGTTGTTTGCATTTTTTAAATTATACTTTAAGTTCTGGGGTACATGTGCACATCTTGCAGGATTGTTACATAGGTACACACATGTCACGGTGGTTTGCTGCCTCCATCCTCCCACCCCCTGCTATCCCTCCCGTAGCTCCCCCACCCCCTAACAGGCCCCAGTGTGTGATGTTCCCCTCCATGTCCATGTGTCCTCATTGTTCAACACCCACTTATGAGTGACAACATGTGGTGTTTGGTTTTCTGTTCTTGTGACAGTTTGCTGAGAATGATGGTTTCCAGCTTCATCCATGTCCCTGCAAAGGACATGAACTCATTGTTTTTTATGGCTGCATAGTATTCCATGGTGTATATGTGCCACATTTTCTTTATCCAGTCTATCATTGATGGACATTGGGTTGGTTCCAAGTCTTTGCTATTGTAAACAGTGTTGCAGTGAACATTCATGTGCATGTGTCTTTATAATAGAATGATTTATAATCCTTCACGTGTATACCCAGTAATGGGATTGCTGGGTCAAATGGTATTTCTATTTCTAGATCCTTGAGGAATCGCCACAGTGTCTTCCACAATGGTTGAACTAATTTACACTCCCACTAACAGCGTAAAAGCATTCCTGTTTCTCCACATCTTCTCCAGCATCTGTTGTCTCCAGATTTTTTAATGATCCCCATTCTAACTGGCATGAAATGCTATCTCAATGTGGTTTTGATTTGCATTTCTCTAATGAGCAGTGATGATGAGCATTTTTTCATATGTTTATTGGCTGCATAAATTTCTTCTTTTGAAAAGGGTCTGTTCATATCCTTCATCTGCTTTTTGATGGGGTTGTTTTTTCTTGTAAATTTGTTTTAGCTCTTTGTAGATTCTGGTTATTAGCCCTTTGTCAGATGAGTAGCTTGCAAATTTTTTTCCCATTCTGTTGGTTGTAGTTCACTCTAATGTTTGTTTCTTTTTCTGTGCAGAAACTCTTAAGTTTAATTAGATCCCATTTGTCTATTTTGGCTTTTGTTGCCATTGCTTTTGGTGTTTTAGTCATGAAGTCCTTGCCCATGCCTATGTCCTGAATGGTTTTGCCTAGGTTTTCTTCTAGGGTTTTTATGGTGTTAGGTCTTATGTTTAAATATTTAATTCATCCGGAGTTAATTTTAGTGTAAGGTGTCAGGAAGGGGTCCAGTTTCTGCTTTCTGCACATGGCTAGCCAGTTTTCCCAATGCTATTTATTAAACAGGGAATCCTTTCCCCACTGCTTGTTTTTGTTGGGATTGTCAAAGATTGGATGGTTGTAGATGTGTGGCATTGCTTCCAAGGCCTCTGTTCTGTTCCATTGGCCTATATCTCTGTTTTGGTACCAGTACTTTGCTGTTTTGATTACTGTAGCCTTGTAGTATAGTTTCAAGTCAGGTAGCATGATGCCTTCAGCTTTGCTCTTTTTGCTTAGGATTGTCTTGGTTATGCAGGCTCTTTTTGTGTTCCATATGAAGTTTAAGGTGGTTTTTTTTTTTTTTTTCCGGTTCTGTGAAGAAGGCCAATGGTAGCTTGATGGGGATAGCATTGAATCTATAAATTACTTTGGGCAATATGGCCATTTTCACGATATTGATTCTTCCTAACCATGAGCATGGAATACTTTTCTGTCTGTTTGTGTCCTCTCTTATTTTGTTGAGCAGTGGTTTGTAGTTCTCCTTGAAGAGGTCCTTTACATCCCTTGTTAGTTGTATTCCTAGGTATTTTATTCTCTTTGTAAAAATTGTGAATGGGAATTCACTCATGATTTGGCTCTCTGTTTGTTATTGGTGTATAGGAATGCTTGTGATATTTGCACATTGATTTTCTATCCTGAGACTTTGCTGAAGTTGCTTATCATCTTAAGGGAATTTTGGGCTAAGATGATGGGGTCTTCTAACTATACAATCATGTTGTCTGCAAATAGGGATAATTTGACTTCCTCTTTTCCTAATTGAATACGCTTGATTTATTTTTCTTCCTCTGGCTAGAACTTCCAATAATATATTGAATAGGAGTGGTGAGAGAGGGCATCCTTGTCTAGTGCCAGATTTGAAAGGAAATGCTTCCGGTTTTTGCCCATTCAGTATGATATTGGCTGTGTGTTTGTTGTAAATAGCTTTTATTATTTTGAGATATGTTCCATCAATACCTAGTTCATTGAGTGTTTTTGGCATAAAAGTATGTCAAATTTTGTCAAAGGCCTTCTCTGCATCTATTGAAATAATTATGTGGTTTTTGTCTTTGATTCTGTTTATGTGATGGATTAAGTTTATAGATTTGCATATATTTTGGATAGTTAACTTTTCTTGTTGCATCTTTAAGTTCACTAATTCTTTCCTGGGTTATGTTAAGTCTTCCATGGGGCTGTAGAAGGTGCTCTTCATCCCCGTTACTGTCTTTTATTTCTGGGACTGGAACTCCATTATTTGTTACAGTTTCCATCTCTATGCTGAAATAATCTGTCTGATCTTAAACATTGTCCACCTCTTTATTGAAGGCTTTAACTTATTAATCATAAGTATTTTAAACTCTTCATCAGATACTTCCAAAATCTGTGTTGCACCTAAGTCTGGTCATGCAGTTTCTTTCTCTTTTCTTCTTTCCTTCTTTCCTTCTTCCTTTCTTCCTTTCTTTCTTTCTTTCTTTCCTTCTTTCTTTCCTTCCTTCCTTCCTTCCTTCCTTCCTTCCTTCCTTCCTTTCTTCCTTTCTTTCTTTCTTTCCTTCCTTCCTTCCTTCCTTCCTTCCT
>NW_022436979.1:22371096-22382482 GCF_009761245.1 Sapajus apella | reverse complement strand
CTTCCTTTCTTTCTTTCTTTCCTTCCTTCCTTCCTTCCTTCCTTCTTTCTTTCTTTCCCTTTCTTCTTCTCCTTCTTCTTCTTCCTTCCTTCCTTCTTTCTCTCTCTCTTTCTTTCTATTCTCTTTCCCTCCTTCCCTCCTTCCTTCCTTCCCTCCTTCCCTCCTTCCCTCCTTCTTTTCTTCCTTCCTTCCTTCCTTCCTTCTTTTGTGATGGAGTTTTGCTCTGTCTCCCAGACTGAAGTGCAGTGGCACCATCTCAGCTCATTGCAACCTCTGTCTCCTGGGTTCAAGTGATTGTCCTGCCTCAGCCTCCCAAGTAGCTGGGATTACAGGTATGCACCACTACACCCAGCTAATTTTGTTTTAGTTTTAGTAGAAAATGCAACAACATGTTGACCAGGCTGGTCTTGGACTCCTGGCCTCAGGTGATCTGCCCCCCTCAGCCTTCCGAAGTGCTGGGATCACAGGCATGAGCCACCGTGCCTGGCCGCAGATTTCCTTGTCTCTTGGCAGTGCATTGATTTTGCCATATTTTCACATACTTGTAATTTTTTGTTGGAAAGTTGACATCTTGTTCAGGACAGTAGAGACTGACCTAGAAAGTTTTTATGTGTGAAAGTGGGTGCTCCTCTGCTAGGCCTGTAGTGTGGGCATTTGCGTTCATCTAGTGAGGAGCTGGGAGGGGTTTGAGATTTGTAGTTGCTGTAGGTATCCTCCATGCTCCACAGTCTTCAAATTCCTCTAGCATTTGATGTGGGGACAGATTTCCCAGGAGTGTTTCTCAAAGTCTGCTGTACTCTCAGCTTTAGCCTTCCCTTCGTGCCGTGCCCTGGAGAGCGCCCGTCTCCTAAAGCTCTTCCCACAGCATTCCACTGTACCTTGCTACTTGCACTCCAACCTTGTTAGTGTGGTGGGGAACGGTGCGTGGACACATCCTCTGCTGTTCTGATCCAGCCTGTCACAACCTATGTCCTTGGCTCACAGATGCATGACCTTCATGAATGTTCCTGCTCCTCCTCAGCTGTAATTTTGATCCCAGAGCAATGCTCTTTCTAGATTTCAACAAACTCTGAGTACAGTGTGAGGACTTCTGACCTTCAGAAAAAGGCTTCCAGGTTTTTCAGAGACGTTGAATTCTTTCCGAATATCTATGTGCCCACTCGCATGTTGCAGCTTGTGTTCCAGTCAGATAGGCGCTGTGCCATTTGTACTGGCTGCAGCAGAAGGTATGAGATTTGTGCTAGTGCTGGGGAAAGCATAGAACAGCCCTGGAAGTTCTCCACATCTGCTGTTCCCCTGCGGTGGCAATGGGGCCACCTGCCGAGAGGTCAGTGTCCGCAACGTGGGTTTCTGAATGACTAGGTGGGGACGAGCCCCCACTGACCTACGTTGAATTGCCTATGAAAAAGCCATGTTTTCTTGTGATATTTTCCCCAAATATCATGGGGAGTTAATTTGCTCTTACAAGAAAACATGGCTTTTCATGAGTAATAGATCAAGAAATTTTATGAGGGGCCTGAGAAGTAAAACTGGGGTTGGGAAAAAGTAGTGACTGATAATTACAGATGTCCATCTCTAGCTTAAAAAAAAAACCCTCTCTGATTATAATTTATTATGAGATCATGTAAAATTGAACAAGTTATCAGTTAGTCAACATGGCATATACTGCTGTTTCAGACAAAGAACCTTGTGTTTGCAGGGAAATACCTGGTTCTCCTGCATTAGCTCATTCTCGGCTTTTTTCTCCTCCCAGGAGGCAGAGAGCAGGGCCCTTGGTATGTGACCCAAGGCATCACTCCCCATCCTTGCTGCCCCTGAGTTGCAGGCAATGCAGAGAACTCATCCATTCTGTTTTTTTTTTTTTTTTTTTTTTTTTTTTTTGAAACAGACTCTTGCTCTGTCACCCAGGCCAGAGTGCAACAGCACGATCTCAGCTCACTGCAACCTCTGCTCCTGGGTTCAAGCAATTCTCCTGCCTCAACCTCAAGCAATTCTCCTGACTCAGGCTCCCTCGTAGCTGGGGCTACAGGCATGAGCCACCACGCTAAGGTAATTTTTACATTTTTAGTAGACATGGGGTTTTGCCATGTTGGCCAGGCTGGTCTCGAACTCCCAACCTCAGGTGATCTGCCTGCCTTGACCTCCCAAAGTGCTGGGATTACAGGTGTGAGCCACCATGCCTGGCTCATCCAATCTAGTTTTAAGGGAAAGAAAATTCATACTCTTCAAGTAAGCATGTTAAAATGATTCATCATTTTTTGCCTCTTGAAATTTATCTCCCAGACTATTTCCTTATTTCTACTACACATTGAAGTTTAGTAGGTTTAAAAATAAGCAAAGAAAAAAGCTAGCTTTCTTGCTACTGGAGGCTAGTCAAAAGTCAATTTCTCAGCCTTTCTATTTTACCAAGAGAAGATACAGATGTAAATGTATTCCAGTTTAGCAAGTTTGCTATACTGTGACATGTGATGCTTGAAAGATCTTCCCTGGGAGCCCATCCAAAGGGCTAACTGTTTTATTAAAGGGGCCTGTTCTCTTACGTGGTCTTTTGAACAGATTTTGAGACTAAAAGGGCATTGCGATTCTCTTTGTATGAAAGTCGTGGATTGGCACATCTATATTTTTCTGCTTCTAGGGATTAATGGAGACTTGAAAACAAATCTTTGTCTAATGCAGATAAATATACAAATGCATATGGCATTAAGCTATAAGTCATGCAGGAAGGTTGCCTGAGTGTTTATGAACTTCAGTAGAAGTGACTTCTGGTTTTACAATTTAAGAGAAGATATGCCTAATATATATGTTCAATCAGGTAGATAGAAAGAAAGCTGAGATTCATGTTTATATATAATTCTCTATGGTCGAACATTTCTTCTTAACATTTGTTTGGTTAGTATTTACAATTCCGGATTTGTACAGTGCTATATTGACAAGTTAATACTCCAAAAAAGTCATGCGTTGTATTAATATTTGTTCAGAAAGCACATGAACACAAGTGCTACAAAAAATATTGTAAGACTTTTTTCAAGCCTGTTTGTCTTCATTCATAATGATGTGTATGTGCATGAATGGCACCAAAGACGAAATGGTAATAACTTCTGGTTTTGAATACAAACACTGGGTGCTGCTGTGGAGGCATTGGCAAGTGAGTACATCAGTGCTAGCAAATCTAAAATCGTTCTTCAGGCAGGGATTCTGCTAAACTAATCACCCAAGAGAACAAACAAACACACCACAAAGAAGCAATTAGGAAACCTGTGAACAGACCTGCTGGGAAGCCGCTACAGAAATGATACAGGACGGGTCACCTGTTGTGAAACCTGGGAGACAGACCCAAGCTCCAGCCCAGTCTAACCAGATCAAAAAAGGTGCTATTTGTGTTCATTTCCGAAAGACAAACTAAGTCGATAATGAAATAGCTTTGTAATACGTTCCAGGAGACGGGATGCTGGGGGTTCTGGATGTCGGCAAGGACTAAATTGTGGTCACATCACTTTCGAGGTCTCAGACAGGGGCGTTTACTACTATAATGAATTCAGGAAGGAACGAAATGAGGCGGAAGGCCTATGCTATGACTGGGTGAGCAATGCTTCGAATGTCCCCCAAAGGTGGGGACGCAGAGCACGGAAGCCAAGGAGTGGGGCATGTCTGTGGTTAAACATCTCCTCGGTGTCCGTTCTGCCAGGGTACTTCCCTTTACTTCAGACCTTCTGGTTTTATTTAGTTAGTTTTACATTAATGTGCTCAGCTGCAGCTTTTGCTAATCTATTCACATTCTGAACACAAGGTAAATCCTGCCTATTTCAAAAAACATGTTTAAGACTATGGGTTTATTTCTACCCAGATTAAAAAAGGAAATCCTTCTCATGATGCTGGTTTGCAGGAGTTCTCTAATCAGGCACGCTCTCTGCTTTCCATCCTGCCTTCTGTGATTTGAGGTGAAGCCCACCCTACCAACCCCACATAGCTCAGCGGGTGCAGCTGTGTGCTCTAGAAGATTCTGGCTAGGGGCGAGTTAATGCAGCGTTTTCATGTCTTTTGGAGCCCACTGGGCTATGTTCTAGTCTTGATTCTTTCTTGGATGAGTCCACTGGATCAAAATTTGTTTCTAAAGTAGGAGAACAGAACTACGTAACTTTGAAACTACTTCTGGCTTCTGTAATCACGCCAGGATCAAGGAAGTGATCTTTTACTACTTTCCACTATTTCCTACGCACTTAGAAAAAGTGTCATAGTAATAGTTTTAAAAGTACAGGACTGGAAAAACCCTGAGAATTATCTAATTTCTTTCCCCAGATGGATTTAAATTCACCAGTTACATAAAGAACTCATCACATTTCAAGGTTACTGGGGAGACAGAAATGAATGAGCATTCATGGAGCATTGGCCGTGGACAGGCTACTTTGCTCCACAGAACAACACTAGGGAGGCCTGTGTCTTCCGGTTGATTTCAGGGAACTGGGGCTTGAAGTTTCACAGGCTGTGGAGCTGGCAAGTGGCAGTGCCTAAATTTGCACCCAGGCTTGTAGACTTTTAGACACCTTGGTCTACATGATCATCTTTTTTAATGTTTTTTTTTTTTTTTTTTTTTTTTTCTGACAACAGAGTCTTGCTCTGTCACCCAGGCTGGAGTGCAGTGGCATAATCTCGGCTCACTGCAGCCTCCACCTACCGGGTTCAAGCAAGTTTCCTGCCTCAGCCTCCCGAGTAGCTGGGACTACAGGGGTAGGCCACCACTCCTGGCTAACTTTTGTAGTTTTACTAGAATTGGGGTTTCACCATGTTGGCCAGGCTGGTCTTGAACTCCTGACCTCAGGTGATTCACGCACCTCAGCCTCCCAAAGTGCTATGATTGTGCTGTGAGCCACTGTACCTGGCTCACACAACTGCGTTAAAAAAGACTAATTTAAATATTTCTCAGTACCAAGAACCTACTGGTAAAAACAAGTCACTTGAAAGATGAGAAAGTGAGGCGAGTGTGAGACTAATGGCGTTCCCCTTGTGCAGATGGAGCTGCTGAGGCCTGGAAACATTAAGATTTGTCCCAGATGGCAGAGATGTCAGTGCAGCATCAGGGATAAGGCCCTGGGTGCTCTTGCCTTGACCTACCTTTTCCACTTAGCTTAGAAGAGTCTTGTTGAGACAGAGTCTGATATTCAGGTGAGATTGTCTCCAGGCCTGGGACACGGTGGGCAGTGTGTAACTGCTAGTGGCTGCTTCTGCATGTGCGCCTGAGAGTGTTCTCACCTGTGCACTGTAGGTAATCCTGCGCACCCCGTGGTGTGGTTGTGAGGCTGCATGAGCCAACTCGTGGGGCAGAGAGTGTCTCAGTCAATGTCGTTTCCCTCCCTACCAAATGAGCTGGACTTGGATGGAAGCAGACTTCCCGAGAATCGGCAGCTTGTGTTTGTGATAAAGCTATTGTGACCGCAAACTGGGGACAGGAATTGTGTGTGTCTGTGAACTTGGATGGCCTTCCCATAGCCGAGTTCTGTGTGTCTAGGCTGCTGTCATTGTATACGCGTGATGCCGAATACAAAGGGATTTTCAGACTAGGCCAACTCCATTGCAATGTGTGCTTCAAGGTAACATTTAAACAAAGTATTGGTTTCAAAAACAAAACAAAAGAAATCTTCAAACAACAGACACATGTAAGAGTCCTCCATCGGCTGTGTAATGTTGCTGACCTGTGAGACGGAGCAGCTCTTCTTCTGTTCATGGTGGTGTCACAGTGTCCAAGTGTCTCTTTGGACATACCGTTTACTGTTACGAATAAATGTCAACAGGCATTTTTCACATTGACAAAAGCTTTTCTTAAATATGTAACAACTACTTAAAAGAAACAATTAAAATATTTTAACGACACTCCTTGCTTTGATTAATCCTTTGGTTGGTTGTAATTTATCTAAGCAGTCACAAGACTCATGCAGGGATACGTGACCCCGAGCAGGTCTTGCGTAGTCAAGGTCTCTGGTATTGAGTGAAGTGTCGCCAGGCGCGGGCAGCTATGCAGGGGACTCTTCACAGGGCTGTGAAGACAGCGCAGGAATTGTCCTTTGCCTGTGTGCCCAGCAGAGGACAGTAGCGCCCCAGTTTTCTTTCCTGACCTGTTTGCTCTCGCAGGCGGCGGCTGCATCCTGTTCTGAAGCTCTTGGGTGGCTGACACGTAATTGCAGACATTAAGCATCTCTGAGGAGAAGCACGAAGTGTATTGTGGGGGCAGTGAGGGCCTCTGTCAGAACTTCTCTGAAGATCTGACTCCTTGCCGTGACGGCGCAAGCCTAGAACGCACGCCTGTCACTCACTGGCTTGTAGTCACGTGCCTCTTGTGAACCTCACCGGCCAAATGTTTTTGTGTGGCTTTATTTTGTTCAGGTAGCAACAGAACTCTCTGTGATTATGTTAGGGTACAGTCTTGCCTGGCTGTCAATAAATGAATTATGTCATTTTCATATCAAATACCTCTGAGATTCTCTATTCTCTTGAGCAGCAGAGTATTAGGATTTGATAAGAAGGAAGGAGGTTTATGTCCCCTCCCCACCCCTGCATTCCCCTCCTCTCTCTAGATTTCTCCTGGTTGCTGTCTGGACGTTTGGTTTAAGTGGAAACCACGAATAATTTTCTTTCTTTGAAGAGAAATGAGTTCTCAAAGGCAGCAAGGAAAATGGAGAATCCTGGTGGGAGCCTTTGGTGAATTCTCTTTGTGTTCTAGGTCACTCCTGGATCTGCGTGGATGGAACTGCTATATGTTACTTACGAAAGAAGTTGCTGCCTCACACAGGCCACAGAACTATTTATATGTGCGAACAGTAATAAAACACCGTGGGCATAAGTAGTTTGGGACCAATGCTTGTATCTCTTTGGGAAAAGTCATGAAAATATTGGGTGATCAAAGCAGGGTGTGGTGAACCCCATTTTTGTTTGTGCATTCTCCAAGCACCTGCTGTTTGTGGTCTAGCCTGGAGCTGCCAGTGGGCAGTCACATCACAGAGCACAACAAAGATTTTTCTTTTAAATAAAGGGAGAAAAAACAATACCAAGGACAAAATATGTATTTGTAGCTTGGAAATGCTTAGAATAACCTGCTGTGCACTGTGGCCCCAACTTAGCAATGCAGTGGCTCTGGGACATCAGGAAGCCCTTGGAGGTCAAGGTTCAGAATTGTGTTCCTCATGGGGAGTTTCCAGAACAGAAGCTCTTCAAAGTTGGCCATTGTGTTCACCTTGCAGAGAAAATGCCAGCGCTTGGATCATAGTAAGTCTCCAGTATACAATTGTTGAGTGCATGAATAAATGAATGAAGCAAATAGTCATTTTTTAAAAATTGGGACCAAATCAATTGAAGATTATTTTTATTAGACACATATGATCCATGTTTTAAAAACTGAAATTTTTGCTAAAAATTTATTTTATTCTATTAATTATTTGTACTACTCTTTAAGAAATTATCTGGGCATGGTGGCTTACACCTGTAATCCCAACACTTTGGGAGGCTAAGGTGGAAGAATCACTTGAAACAAGGTATTCGAGACCAGCCAGGGAAACACAGAGAGAAAGCACCTCTCTGAAAAACTTAAAAAATTTGCCAGGCATGGTGGCACATACCTAAAGTCTCTCCTACCAGGGAGGCTGAGGCAGGAGGATGGCTTGAGCACAGGAAGATGAGGCTGAAGTGAGCCATGATTGCATGAGTGTTCTGTATTCTGGGCAACAGAGTGAGACCCTGACTCCAAAAAAGAAGAGAGTGAGAAAACGGAACTCAAATCTTTATAAAATGCGTGTGTCATACTACAAGTTTAGATAAAATGCATGTGCCTAATAATTTCCCAGCATGTTAGATATAGCGAGATCAACAAAGAAACTGGGAGACAGTGTCTTTCTCTTAGTGTGCAGTGTAGCTGGGGAAATGGTGCTGGCCCACGTGAAAGTCCTAGAAGGTACAAGATGATGTGTCACTCAGGCGACAGCTCTCACCTTGGACACTGACATGGAGGGCCCTGTACCTGTTAGAGCACGTGTCGTACTCTGAAGGTTATTTACTTGGACACCCGATCTTGCCTGTTAGAGGTATAAGCTATTGAGAAGCAGGGAGCCTGTCTGTGTATGTGAATGTGCTTCCCCCGGCCTGGCAAACAGCAGCAGGTGATACAACACTGGCTGAGTAAAGGAGCAGGGGCCGAGAGCTGGAAATGAGCCTGGCACTTTCCTACAGATGCAGAGTGGAGAGGAGATAGGGCTTGGTAAGAAACCCTCTCCCTGGAGCAGGGAGTTTGTGTGAAGAGTAGCAGAGTGAGTTTGAGGCAGCTGGTGGGTGTTACCATCAAGGTGATTGAGGAGGAGTGTGGGTGAGATGTGGCGGCAGCAGGGACCCACTGGAGGAGGAGCGCAGCACGAAGGCGGTGTTCCAGGGAACGACCTTGGCCGTGATGCACGCTGTGAGTTGCAGGGGGTGGGGGAAACCGTGAACAAAACTGTGAGGCAATAGACTTTGACAAATGCTTATAAATTAGCTGCTTTTTAACCTAAAATGATGGATATACATAATTTGTTGGTTAACATAGTTTCATAGAGATGGTTCTTTTTCAACAAGGGGGTAATAAATGACAACCATTACCAAGTAATGAATAGACCTGTGTGGAATACGGGGGAACGTCAGTTTGAAGCAACAGATGGTTATTCCAATAGGATGATGTTGAATGTTCGGGGGAAATGTCTTTAGACATAAAAATGGGCTGACTCGGTTTGGGTAAGAGCACCCTCACTCAGGGAGGATTGTGCACAGGAAGCCTCAGGCAATGTGACTTCCCAGCATCCGCTGACTTGGGACCACACACGTGGTATTGCCCAAAATGAGCAAAGCAGCAGTGACCGTGGGTTAAGTCCCGAAATAAGCTTCCAGTGGGGCCGCCTTGAAGCCAGTAGTCAGGGACTTTAAGGAAAGACGTGTGTTGGTAGGCAAGGATTTTTGGTTTAGCCTTTTCACCTCATTTGTAAATGTGAGAAAATAATTATTATCCAAGTGACATGTGAGGCCTATTCATTCTTAAAGTTCGATCCAGATCGTCCCTCCTAGCTCAGCTTTCCATCCTCGTCAGTGCTCTCTGCTTCTTGACTCCACTTCTCTGTAGTGTTGAAGATTTCGTGTCTTATTTACAGTGACTCGATTTTATTTTCAGCACATCACAATTTAGCGGCTGCTTGTATATCTCTCTCCTTCCACTACACTCCAGTTTTCTTGAAGGAGAGGTACAGATTTCATCATCATTGTCTTCGCCTCTTCAGAGCAATTACTCCGGGGAGAGATGAGTTAACGCTTTACCGAAGGCAGCATGGTGTGGTGGCTAGAACCTGCGCTTCAGGCGCTGACAGAGCTGCCCCTGAGCCGTGGTCTGGGCAAGCTTTGAGCGTTTAAGCACATCACTTAAGCTTGCTGAGGTCTTTTCTCCTCCTAAAAATGAGGATGATGATACATACCACCCAAGGTTGGAAAAGAATCGGAAGAGACAATGTGGGCCGTTGTGAAGACTGGAGCCGCTGTTATGCTCAGCGAGCTGCGCAGAGACCCTGTTTCCCTCATAGATCTCTTTTCCATCCACAACAGCAGCCTTATATATTCATTTACCCATTAGTTATTTACACTTAGTTGACATATGTGTATTTAAAACTCATGTCTAAAGTTGAACTAATTCTAAGCCTGTACTATTTCTTGTGTGCCCTCAAACTTAATAAATAAAATCAACACCCACCAAGCAGGCCAATCCACAGACAGAGTTTGTTCTTGACATCCTCCTCCACTGTGCCCCCCACACCTCTTTAACCACGAAGTTCCATCCACACAGCAACATCTCCTCACCTTTTCTGCCCTGTCCCACGCCACCAACATTTCTTGCCTTGTTTCTTATGATAATGTGTTCATGGTAATCTTGCCTCCACAACCTCATACCCTCTGATCCGTTTGTGGTTGTAGCATACAAATGTGAGGAGGCCCCTGACCACCCTCCCTGGCCGGGGATATCTGTGTCACCTGTGCTTACATCAGGACGTGTTGGAATCTTTCCCACTTTGAAAACTCCCTGAGGGAGGGGGAGCCATGCTGGCCTTGATCCCACTGTAGAGAAGTTGAGTGGAGGGTAGGCACGCCACAAACATTTGTGAAAGAAGGAACGGTGGAGCGTACTGTCTTCTTTCCCTGCTCCTCCTTACTCCTCCTTCTTCTCTTCTCCCCTCTCTTTTCCATCCCCTTATCTCTCCTAGTTATTACAGTTTTGGGCTGCAATCGCCATCATTGTATCACCCTCATCAGAAGCAGCATCGCCGAGTATCACCTATGATGACCTCTATTGTGAAAGTAAAATAAAATCTCAGAACCCTAAAGTCACTATGCTAGAGGGAAAAGTTGAACTTGGAACCTGAGTCATGCAAAAACATCTTTCCTTTTGTTCCTAAACGGATACCTACAGAGAGAAGGCCGCATGTCTCCCCGGGCGGCCTCCCTCACCTTGACAAAGTAAATTAACGGTTTATATTCACGGTATAGGACAGGAGGAGACTAAAGCAGTCTTTCCGTCCACCCTGAGATGAATGCGTATTTGGCCTCTTCCTCTACTCCGTGTTTATTTTATCTGAGGCAAAGTGCAGATTTACCCAGCAGGAGGTGAATGCATAATTGGTTGTTCCTCTACCTCCTCCTTCTTGCGTGCTATGTGTGGGCTCAGTGACTGCTAATCAAAGCCTCTAAAAATGGGACTATACCTTCCCTCTCTTTTTTTTTTCCTCCTTTGCCTCCTGTCTACATTTTCCCTTCAAGTACTGAAGGCCTCAAAATCCTCGTGGAAAAAGGTGCTGGGCACAGATCCGATTGTGACTCGTGTCTCCTTTTCCCAGTCCCGTCCTCAACCTTGGCAAAATAAGCCTCTAAATTGACTGACACCTGTCTCAGACACTTTTTATTTTTCTGATTTCATGATCATAGCCGGGGATTGCTGGCGACCGTTAGGACCTGGATAGACGGCCAGAAGAAGAGCCTGCTGGGTATTGGTGAAAGCAATTCAGAAGACTTGGGGGAAAGGAACACACCGGGACCTTCTCAGCCTCCCGCATCCCCCCATTTTTGGGAGGCTTCTTTTGGAGGAGAGCAGTGGGCACTCTCCTCAGTGATCTGCCTGGGCACCAGCCCACTGTTCCTAATGGAAACAGAAATGTCAACTACTACTCTGGTGGTGGAGTCCCTTAGACTCCGTCTGGAGCGCTCCAAAGGCCAGGAATTTCAAAGAGTGAGATGAGCTTTAATCTTCACTTCTTATGCTTTGGTGCTCGTGTTCTGCCTCGGTGTTTTCTTCTCCTTGTTCATGAAATCCCAGTACTCTCGTGCCTGGAAACCTACCCTC
>NW_022436979.1:22230544-22371086 GCF_009761245.1 Sapajus apella | reverse complement strand
CTTTCTTTTCTTTCCTTCCCTCCGCCACAAGCATCTTCCCCATTGGCGACACGTTTGGTTAGATCCATATTCATTGTTTTCATTTATTGTGATTTCTATAACTGCCACTCAGTGCTGAGCCTATGGCAAATTATGATTGTTTTTCTTTTCCTGTATGACTTTTTGTCTTTTCTGGATTAACAGCTGTTTTTTCATTTGTTTATGTCTGTATGTTTTGATTACTAATTTAACCCCAAACTACCTACTAGTTGTCCAAATCTCCTTTCTAAAAGTTCCCATACATGAGGTGTTCTGAGACTTCTATCTTCTTGAGTAAACCTTTTCCAGAACCTTTGGGCCTGATTCGATGCAGGGTCCTTGCCTTCATACCCCATGCTCAGCTGCTTGTTCCCAGGCTCTCCCTCTACCATCATTGTAGGGATTCCTTTCGTGCTTGGTTTGTTCCTGTGTTTCCTTGCTTGAGTCTTCCTCTGATTTGGAATACTTCCTTGTTTGGGGGATGCACCTCCTCCAGGAGCCTGCTGGTACAGAATGCATGGGGGTTCTATCAGTCAGGATTCAGAGGGCAAGCTCTAGTTAGAAACTTCAAGCAGCATTTAACAAAGGGACAGTTTACAGAGATGTGGGAGGCTGAAGAACCTTGCGGCCAGTAACAGCAAAAGTCTTTTTCCACACCTAGGTTTGGGGTCATGTGAAGTAAGCAGTTACTGGAATCCATAGACAGAAAATATGTTTGAAGGTAGCAATCAACCCACACTGGTCTTGCAGGGATTTTCTCTTTTTGAAACTCCTACTAGACAATGATCATCCTGCACTGATGACCTTTTCTTCTTTATTTTATATCTTTTAGACACTTTGTCCTATGTCCTGTGAGGTTTATTCAGTTTTATTATCTAACCTTCCATAGTTTCTGGTGGGGGGCAACATTTTGCTGTCATAGTTTAAATTTCCAAGAGCTTGCTTTAGTCTTCTGAATGTTTATTTTTAATAACATCGTGTCCTTGTTTTATGATTGACTATTTTCTCTTTCTTTTCTGAGCATAGTAATAATTTTTTTGAGGGTAACATTGTCTTCTCTCTGAATAGTTTTTCTATAGTATCCTCTAAAATGTGTTTAGCATGCTTTTGTGTTATTTTTTCTTTCTTTCAGGTCAGTGATTATTTTGTTCAGATGGTTAGATTTCCTTGTATCTCTCTGGTCATATTCAAAAGTAGAAGATGAAGAAGCTGATTGGAAGCTCTGAGCACATTCGTGGGCTGCGGTATTGGCTCTAACGTAGGATGATCTTGTAGAGCCATTGTACTGGGGACTTCTTGATGGTAGTAACTTTTGTCTCCTCTCTTGGGTGGAGCAGAGTCCTCAGAGAAAAGCCTTACAATCTTCAGAGGATGAAGGTCTAGTAATGGTCTAGGAACTAAGGGGAAGAAGATTGCTGGTGTCGGAGGAGGGGCCTCCATGTCCAGGATGCAAAGTTTCACTTCATCTTCCTTTGCAACATGGCCATCTCTGATCAGATCTTAAAAATTTAGATTTCATCTTCTCAAAAGACTGACCTTCCATTTTCTTACTAGAGTGTGGATGTGGAAGTCTGTCTGTTTTTACAGTGGCTACCAATCACCCCTTTACCTTCACCCTGCTTCCAGAGCCTTGTGGCTCCCTGCTGAACCTCTGGGGCTCTTGTGGCTCAAATCCAGTTGGTCGTTGGCTTTTCCTACTGCTGGTTGAGTGAGGAGTCATCTTTCTTTGGTTCAGCAAGTCAGTTACCATCTGTCTTTCTGCTTTCCAGATATGGCTTCTTTTATCTTTCTCCCTATCGTTACAGGTCTAGGACATAAAAAAATCACTTTTATGATGTGTTAGTGGAGTTTTGTGAGGGTGTGTGAAGTTAAATGTTGAAATTTTAGTTTCTTTCCCAAGGCAATTCCCCAGTCCTAAAAGAAGACAGCTACATCCTCCCTCACTCAGAAAGCTGCTTTCTCCTGGATGAAGTGGGCTTCAGCTGGAGATCTCTTAGTCTGTGGGCTGGTGAAAACTCAGGCATTTACTCTTGGTCATGTTGTTCCTCTGAAGCTCATTCTGCCTTCTGGAGACCCAACAGCAGGTCCACGTTCTGAGCAATGGCACTGTCTGTTCTTTTCTGCAGCACAGCGACCTCCATTTCTGTGACCACATGCAACTCCAGCCAGTCCCTATTCAGATAACCGGAATGGAGGCCACGCCTCCCTGAGCCCCCGACGCATTTTCTGAACTGGAACTCCTAGATCATCTCCTATGCCCCATCCTGTGCTCCAGTCTTTTAATGCCCCTTCAAATGACATGTTTCACACATTTAATCACGGCTTACTGCATCATACCGTAAACCCCTTTTTGCTTCCATGCAGTAACTTTCTGATGCCTGTAGCTCAAAGAGCAATAAAGGTGGAATATCCAGGCAGTCTTTCTGTCTGTGAGGTTTCTCTCAAGTATCTTTGCTTAGCTGACCCAGGAACAACATCTTGTGGCTTTGTTCTCCTTTGGGAGCTGAACTGGCTCACTTTATCAAGGGCAAAGCAACACAAACCTTAGGAATAAATAGTTTTGTGTCAAAAGTTGCTGCCTTGAAAATTTGTTTCCACAGAGTGTCCACGTGCCAATATTCCAATCTTGCAGAAATCGACTAGATTTCATGGAATTGAAGTCAATTGAAAGACAATTTGTGAGAATAATTTCATGATTCAAAGCATTCAGAGAAAAAGTGTTTGCTCATCTGCAGTGATTGAAAATGGAAGGTAATGAGAGAGATATGCTGTGCTTGGTTATGTCCTGCTCTGACGGCAGTTTGGAGTAAAAGCTGAACTTTGTTGTTGAAAGCCGCCGTGGAAAGTGGAAACATTGACGTGCACTGCTGAGGGGAGGGTTGCTATTTACTTATCTAGAAATAGAAGCATCCTTGCCTCGGTGGGCTGTGAGATAGCATCAGTCCTTTCTGTTGCAACAGAGCTCAGTGTCTTCTTTTCCAAAAGAGTAAATATTTAAATAGGTAATACAGAAAAGTTATTGCCATTTTTCCTTCGTCAGCCATGGCTGGGAGTCAAAACAGAGAGTGAGGCAGAATTCACACATGGGGAAAGAATATTGCAGACATTACATGTAATCCTTTTAAAGCAACGGCATTAGACTTCGTGATTTGCAATTGGCCAGATTGAGAAAACTTTTCTCAAAAAGCCATTTTAAGATAAAAAAAATTATGAATTTTCTTAAGCCCCGTGATTAGAGTGTAATGCGTATTTATGGTCCCCCCAGGCACCACCCAATAAAAATGGTTAAAACCTTTAGTAATTTTAGTAGTTCACAGTTTTATGGCCAAAGTTATTTTGTAGGTTTTATGCTTAAAGCAAGGTCAATGTATTGCACTGTATAAATTATTCTAAGTAATTGCTCAGTTATTTTATAGCTTAGTCACGGGATTTTTTCATTATTAAACGTAGACTTTCCTTTAAAGTTAGGATGAGAAGGGCATGATAAATCACAGGACGGCTTGCCATTGGGGTTTCAGCTCTACCTGTGATAAGGGTTTAATAGCAATCTGGCCCAGACGCCAGTTCCCTCTCAATTACCTTTCCACATGGGCATTAGTTCACACTGTTTATTAAAAACTCCTCTTGTAGTTTTTAAATGGAGTGTTTCAGATTAATGGCCCCCATGGAGTTTAACTCCCTTGCACTTCATTAAAGCTGGATTGTACAAAAGGTTACTTCAATTAAATCCAGAATGCGACCTTAAATCTGTATAGGTTTTTTTTCAGAAAATGTGATAAAATTGCTCTGCCAATCCTTCAAGATTAACAAGGCAAAATCCCTTTCAGTAACCAAAGTGCAAAAGTCTGTGTGCCTGTTCTGAGTTTTCCTCTGGCTGTATGATGGGATTTTATGGAATTAGAGGACAACCCATGGAAAGAGCCTGGAGTTATAAATGGATCAAGTTACGGCAGAGCAGACCCCAGTGTGAGGCTGAAGAGCTTGGGAGAACTGTTACCCTTGAGTGGATGCTATACATTTGGTGCTTTAGAAAAAAATATTTTGCTTCCCATATAATAAAAATATTTTATAAGTAGGTTGGTTTGTGTCTTTCAAAACAAAAAGTGACGTAAAATCTTCTGCGATTTTCTTTCTTAGCTTCTCCAATCTGTGAAGTGCAGTTCGTGGCAGTTCTTAACCCTGTTTTCTCTGGAAGCGAGGCGTTAATTACCCATCCTGCACCATGAGAACCTGGCCTCCTTGTCTAGACACACTGCACGAAGCGATGCTCATTAACGCCATGACTCAGCAGCTCTCTGTTGTCTTTTTGTGAGTTTCAAGTGACCCAGTGAAGTCAACCCAGATCCATTTTCTGCTCTGCTCTTTTTGGATGTACAAGGTGCTAAAACTGTATGTTCTTACAACCAATACCCAGACTCTGCTTACAGTTTTAAGAGCTCTTATAGTGTAAATAATTTTTAAATGCCACTGCTTTTATTTTTTGAGATGGGGTCTCACTACATTGTCCAGACTGGTCTTGAACTCCTGAGCTCAAGCAATCTGCCTGCCTTGGCCTCCCAAAGTGCTGGGATTACAGGAGTGAGCCACTGTGCCCGGCCAAAGAATACTATTAATTTTTGATTATTAAAATAATGTTGGCCAGGCACAGTGGCTCACGTCTGTCATCCTGGCACTTTGGGAAGCCAAGACAGGCTGATTGACTGAGCTTGGGAGTTTGAGACCAGCCTAGAGAAGATGGTGAAACCCTGTCTTTACTAAAACACAAAAAATCAGCTGGGTGTCGGGGTGGGCGCCTGTAATCACGGCTACTCAGGAGGCTGAGGCACAAGAATTGCTTGAACAAGGGAGGCGGAGGTTGCAGTGAGCGAAGATCGGGTGACTGCACCCCAGTCTGGACAGCAAAGTGAAACTTTGTCTCAAAAAAAAAAAAAGTTAAGCCTATGTTAAGGTTTTAAGGAACTGATGCAATATTGTTCACCGTTGAATGTCAGTGCCATGACGTTTCTTCCTGCATCCGAGTTTGTAGTATTGTTGTTTTGTTTTTCTGCTGGTATCTTTTGTTTTTTTGTCTAGGTTTTGTCTACTTTTCATGATCAAAAGTGGATTTACTAAGAAATCTAAAATAACCTAAGCATTTATTCAAATCTCTTACATATGTATTATACATGACGATATTCATGCACACTTGTGCATAGGGTCAGTACTAGGCAAAGAGAGATGATGCCATCTGAAGAAGTGACATGAAACGCTTCTCACTGGGTATAGTTACATATCAGTCATTTGTCTGGGTGAAGACACTGAAGATTTGTTTAAATACAATATTGTATGAAGAATGGATGAGCCATTAAATGACTGTCACCAATTAATAGCGAAGTTCATTAAACTGCCATGTTTCTTATTTGGACCCTCAGGGGACCATCAGAAAATGGATATATTTTGACTTACAGAAATTGGCACACTGAGAACAAGTGACACCACACAGTTCAGTCCCACAATGGTATCACAGTGGGGAAAGAGTTTCACGTAACCAGAAGGGAGAATGAAGACCTTGGGTGCCAGGCATTTGAAGAGCCAAAGAAATGAACAGAAATAAATGAGAAAATCATATCTACTTTAGAATTTGGGATTGTGTTGTCTACACATATTGTAGGTTAACTATTCTCAAAATGTGATCTGGAGAATTTCCAAGGGCCATTCAGTGGATTCAAGAAGTCAAAACTATTTTCACAATTGTATTTAAACTTCATTTGCTGTTTTTACTCTTTTCTGATTATATGGCACCTGACACCTCTACAGACTGAGCAGAGAAGCAGACAGGGGGATGCAGGGGTCCTATATCAAGCAAGATCTAAAGACATTTGAAAAATGTGAAAATAGGCTTCTCTTTCCACATTTTCTGTTTTAGAAAACAGATTTTAAATAAAAATGTTAGGTAATTTATATGTAATAGGCTTATTATTACTATTTTAAAATAAATTACTAAATGTTTTTAAATTGTTAGTTTGTATTTCTTCTATGATAAATATTAGTAAGTATATATATAAATCAAATTAACAAAACTTTTTGAAGTCCAGAATACTTTTTGAGCCTAATGGGGTCCTGAGATCCAAGTATTTGGAAGCCACAGATCTAGGTGGTGAACAGACCTCATCCTCATTGTAGTTTATCATGCACTCAAGAATTGCCTGTGAAAAATGCTGGCATTGAGAATATTGAAGTCCTGGGAATACCTCTATGCACATACTTCTCCAAATGTGGTTGGAGAGAAAAGCTTTGCTAAAACAACTTCCTCACCATTATCTATCTATCTGCCTACCTACCTACCTACTTATTTATTTATTTATAATTCTTTTAGAGACAGGGTCTTGCTCTGTCACCCATGCAGGAATGCAGTGCTGCAATGATAGCTCGCTGCAGCCTCAAACTCCTGGGGTCAAGTGATCTTCTGGCCTCTGCCTCCACAGTAGCTTAAATTACGTAAGGCAAATATTAAGGAAGATGGCTGTGACTGCAGGTGCAACAGGGAATAAATAAGAAATGAAAATTAAAAGGAAGGAATTTTAGGGCATGAATAACAAGCTTATTCTAATTCAACACTTTCCTTTGGTATAGTAATTAGACTGCTTTGCCACTGATGAGATTTTAGAATAAAATATTAATTTGTGTCACACTTAATCAAAATGGAAAAACAGTCTGGGCACGGTAGCTCATACTTGTAATCTCAGCACTTTGAGAGGCTGAGGCGGGTGGATCATGAGGTCAGGAATTTGAAGCCAACCTGGACCACACAGTGAAACCCATTTCTATTAAAAATACAAAAATTAGCTGGGCATGGTGGCAGGCGCCTGTAGTCCCAGCTGCTTGTGGAGGCTGAGGCAGGAGAATCGCTTGAACCTGTGGGTGCAGGTTGTAGTGAGTGAGATGGCTACAAAGTGAGACTCTGTCAAGGAAGGAAGGAAGGAAGAAAGAAGGAAGGAAAGGAAGGAAGGAAGGAAGGAAAAGAAGGGAGAAAAGAAAGATGGGAGGGAGGAAGGGAGGTAGGGAAAGAAGGAAGGAAGGAGAGAGAAAGGAAAAAAGAGAAAAACAATGTTTTGAACACAAATGTCTCTAATGAGCATGGATAAACAGTTGCAAGTTGTGACCTTCCAGTTGAGAACGGGAAATAATTGGGATTCCTTGAATTGGGATGAGGGTTGGAGGAGGAAATTGCAGGGTGATGTGCAGAATGAAGCAACCAGTGAAGCAACAATAGCTCCTGAAGCGGGCGACTTTATTGCATTTTGCAATAGTATTGGAATAAATTTTCCATACGATTAAGCTGCACCATTTAAGTGTGACTAGAATGTGACTGGCTTCACTTTTAGGCAGGAATCTATTGAAAAATCTCACTGAAGGACTTTGATGCCATTGGTGAAGATCATGAGTCTAATCGTTGACCTATGAGCAGAAGCCAGGGAGGGGTTGCAGGTGCAGTGTGAGACTGAGAAGTCGTATCCTCATAAAGGAATGCCTTCTTCCCATAGGAAGAATGGGGCACTGGTCAGAAGTCACAAACACACCCAGTCCAATCCTAAGTGAGTTTGCAGCTGGATTTTTTTCCAGTGTTGTCTTCTCTAGCCTTTTGTCCTTGAATTCTCATCTCCTGCCCATCAGTGACAGATTAGTAACTCAGATCCATTACATTATGATATTCTTTGCTTAAATCTTTTAATGGCTCTTGTTACCTACTGAATTAACCTCAGGCACCTTCTCTTGCTATTTAAGGTCCTCCAGAACTTGGTCTCACCCTGCCTTTCTAGTTCTATCATTCTGAGTCCTTTACAAAAGCCAAACCTGTCTATTCTTTGACTCTTGTACACATTGAGCTGACTCTTATCTCCATTTGCTTACCAGTGACATAACTTTGCCCTTATCATGTTCTCCTTTTATCCAAATATTAACTGCTCTTAAATGTCAAGCTCAGATATTGTCCCAGCTACTTAGGAGGCTGAGATGCGATGATCGTTTGAGCCTGGGAAGTCAAGGCTGCAGTGAGCTGGGATGGCCCCACCCCACTTCTCTCAAGCCTGGGTGACAGAGTGAGACCCTGTATCAAAAATATATATATATATATATAAAGCTTAGGTGCATTTCAAAAGAAAAGAATTGTCTATAATGAATTAGTTGACCCTGAAATTTCAGACTCAGAGTGTTGGCTCCCTTTCCTACATCTTCTTCTCAGCCTGGTAGGCTCAGAAATCTGATTTTGTTAACAAATCATTCTCAGTATTAGGCTCAAAGAAGCTGAGCTTACAAGACTAATTTTAAATTACAGATTTTCCATTGTGAACTACAATGCTCACATTGGCAAAAATTCTCAGTTGATCATCACACTGTAGACAGAACTGCTTTAAAAGCCTAAAAATTCCTAGGTTATTGCTTTGCAAAGATAGAGCTAAAAATGTTAATCTCTGTAACACAGATACATTACTAAGATTACCATTCTATGGAAGCCCTTCAGCTAAAGTTCTCTGGTGTTTTTCGCAATGTTTGCGTTTCTGACTTTTTTATTTTTGCTTTTTGACAATCCATTTTACTATTGGCACATCCAATTATTCGGTCTTTTAATGTGATTAATAAGATTATTGTTCATTTTTGCTGATCTGAATTTGATTCATTCTGTTTTCTTAAGGAGACATTACCTAGTTTGGTTCTGATTGTCTTGATTTCACAATCTAATTATTCAAGAGTAATCTTAAGTTTCTTGCTTCTGAGTGCCTAAAAGAACATTTTTTTTTTTTTGAGACAGCGTTTTGCTCCTGTTACTCAGGCTGGGGTGCAGTGGTGTGATCTTGGCTCACCGCAACCTCCGCCCCGCCTCCTGGGTTCAAGCAATTCTCCTGCCTCAGCCTCCTGAGTAGCTGGGATTACAGGCACGTGCCACCATGCTCAGCTAATGTTTTGTACCTTTAGTAGAGATGGGGTTTCACTATGTTGACCAGGATGGTCTCGATCTCTTGACCTCGTGATCCGCCCGCCTCGGCCTCCCAAAGTACTATGATTATAGGCGTGAGCCACCGCGCCCGGCCCTAAAAGAACATTTTACAATTTTACTGGCAAAAATCATTATTTGATCTTTACAACAACCCTTAGCCAGACAGGGAAGATGAGTATCACCCCCAATTTACAGATGAGGAACCTGAGGCTTAAAGCATTAAGAGATTTGTCTGAATTCACACATATTGACTGGATAAATTAGACCTCAAATTGAGAGCTTCATTCTACTCCAGGACCACCTGATGCAAGGACCACTTCTTTAGGCCAATTAGAGTACCTAGCATGTGCTGAAGTCATTGTAGGTGCTTAATGTGTATTTATCTTAAAAAAGAATGAGGACACTACTATGACAAAAAGTGAGAACCATTGCTAGTTTCACAAAGTTAATTGTGAACTCCTAGGATGCATTCTTCATTGTCAGCTGTCAATCTGCTATACTAAGTGTAGCTGTATGATTTGGAATATGGGCATGATAATTCTTCCTGGTGTGAATTACTGGGGGTGTGCTGGACCATGAAGGTTTAAGACATGTTATTGCAGTGGTCATGAGTCGCAGTCGTGTGGATGAGGGTTTAACAATATACGTGCAAGAGTGGAGGCACACAAGGCTTTCGAGATCACGAGTTATAAGAAAGGCCAGGACCCTGGATAGGTCCCTGGTGCACAACAAGTGTAACTGTGAGAAAACTTCCTTCCAGATTAGCGTCTTTTATTTAGATTTAAGCTTACTTGGGTGACGTCTCCCCCAGTAGAATTCTTTGGCTGGTTATGGAATATTTCTGAGTTTGGGGAAAGATTGTATCAGCAAGGTGCTCAGTTGCAAACAGCAGAAATAAACTCTGGCTAATTTAAGTTGGAAATTCAGAAGAAGCAATATTTATTAGAAGTGTATTTAGAAGACTAAATCTCATGTCTGGAGGGTCATACTCAAAGAACGTGTGAAAAGTAAGTGAAACTAGGTAGCTGAGATGGCATGGTCAGCACAGCTGACCATATGGCAGCCGCCGCCCTGCCCTGCTGAGCGTAAATGCCGCTGCTGCATGGACTTTACACAGTGGCTGCCTCCTTCAGAGCTTGGCATCACCTCTCGAGAGCCTAGAGCTGCCCAGAGCTCTGACCAGCCAAGCCTCTGCCCTAGCTTCCTGGGAGCTGAGCTCAGATACCTCATTTCATCTGGCTTCTGGAATGTTTTAAATAGTAAATGTGGGTACTTTTTTTTTCCTTTTTTGAATGGCTGGGCCTGGTGGCTCATGCCTAAAATGCTAGCTATTCAGGGGGCTGAGGCCGAAGAATTGCTTGAGGCCAGGAGTTTGAGACCCCCTTATCCAAAATAATAAAAATAGGCAGGTGTGGTGTGTGCCTGTAGTCCCAGCTACTCAGGAGCTGAGGCAGGAGGATCGTTTGAACCCAGGAGTTTGAGGCTGCAGTGAGATGTGATCGCACCACTGCACTCCAGCCTGGGCAACAGGGTGACACTGCCTCTAAACTTTTTTTTTTAAAAAAAGAAAGAAAACAATGATTAATCTTTACTCTGACCTCAGGCTTCCCACTCTTAGAAGAGCTGGGTGGGCTAATGGGCTGGCCTGACTTTTGTCTTTGTCTCTCCCCGCCACCCATCAGACCACAAAAGTTGTTGCTGAAATTCCTTTTGTTCCCACATGCCCAATGATGACAAATAGGTTTTAGTGCCCTGCTAATCTGTCCAGGCTTCTGGCTTGATTTGGATTCTTAATTCTTAATATTTCTTACTTTCTTGCCAGATCACCAGGGCATAGTATTCAATATTTTCCCTTATTTTCAATCTGCCTATCTAGGTCATCATACATGCAAAAATAGGAGTTAGGACTAGTTCTCTGTAACTATGTTACGAAAAGAATAAGCTATGCACATTGAGATAGTGAACAGCATGATGCCTGGGAAAATGGGAGAAAGTACATTCAAACAACAAGGCTGGGTTATGTGTCAGGAGAGCCAGAGAGCTATGCTCAGCAGACGGAGCCAAATATGCACATTGTGGCAAAATTTATTTGGATTATTTATTGTGAGCCTGGTATTCCTTCAATTTAATAGAATAATATCTTAAGCACACACAGACTGGCTAAATAAAAGAACCAGATGGTCAAAATCTGAATTTAACAACTATATCAAACGACTGGAGTTTGGTGCCATTTATAATATCAGCTTCTGGCTGAATTCTGAGCATAAATTCTGAGCATGTCTTGTGCTCTGCAGCTCAAGGCCTCTCGCACAGGTGCATCTGCGTGGCGAGAGCCATGCTGAAGGCAAGACGGAAGCCCTGTGTTTCACTTTCCTTCTTGACAAGTACAAGATCAAAGGGTAGAAAAGGTTTCTCTTCCTATAGGTGGTAGGAGTAAATGTTGTCGCTTCTCAGAAAGTTAACAAAAAATCAAGTCAGCAGAGCACATGGACGAGGAAACGCGTAGTTCAGCGTGCAGTCAGACTGCGCCGAGCCTGCCCTCTGGATTTGGCACGGCGGTTTTTCCACTGGATGTGTCAGCGTGGACATACCCCCTCACGCAAGCCTGAGCCAGCCATGCAAACTCCCCAGCCTCTCTTTCTCTTATACCTTATTTTGGAACCCTGTTGTAAGACTATTAAAATATGTATAAAACTTTTAGGTATTGCATATAATGCATTGATGCCAATTGACACAATGGATGGGTACTGATGCAGGATAGAGTTTTTCAAAATTCAGTGGTTTTTTACTATATGATCAGCTCAAATGGTATGTGAAATACAGTATTAAATTGCAGCGTTGAAACTGCCAAAGGTCAAATAAATACTTTTTCCTCCAAAATATGTGCAATAATGTTTTATTTAACTAGCAATATTGGGGACCTAGGTATTTCATAAAAATGACTTTTACAAGTAATTGAAGGTTACCTTTAGAGAACTTTGACATTTTAAAATTTTAACGTGCTAGGATGGAAAGCATTGAAGAATTCATTGCCAACCTCCTGAATTTAAAAATAAGAACACAAAAAAATAGAGAGTAATCAAACCCATGTTTCCACCACACAGATTTTCCTTCTTTATACATTGAGGATATTGAATTCAATGTAATATTTTTAAAATAAGTGTATGTTATTATTGTAAACATCATTATCACACCATGCTGTGTAATAAAATATACTCAGAGGGGTTTGTGGCATACGGGGATGGTTCAAAATTTTATTGACCTGGTTGTAGAAAATATGGAAAGCATAGAGAAGAAAATAAAAGTGACTCTAAGCACAGCAGCCCAAGGGTGATCATGGTTAACATTTTGGTATTATTGCTAGTTCTGAATTTTGTCAAAGGCCTTCTCTGCATCAATTGAGATAATCATATGGTTTTTGTGTTTGGTTCTGTTTATGTGGTGGATTACATTTATAGACTTGCGTGTGTTGAACCAGCCTTGCATCCCCGGGATGAATCCTACTTGATCATGGTGGATAAGCTTTTTGATGTGCTGTTGCAATCAGTTTGCCAGTATTTTATTGAAGATTTTTGCATCTATGTTCATCATGGATATTGGCCTGAAGTTTTCTTTTCTTGTTGAGTCTCTGCCGGGTTTTGGTATCAGGATAATGTTGGTCTCGTAAAATGATTTGCGAAGGATTCGCTATTTTTGGATTGTTTGGAATAGTTTCAGAAGGAATGGTACCAGCTCCTCTTTGTATGTCTGATAGAGCTTGGCTGTGAACCCATCTGGACCTGGGCTTTTTTTGGCTGGTAGGCTATTAATTGCTGTCTCAACTTCAGATCTTGTAATTGGTCTATTCAGGGTTTCGACTTCTTCCTGGTCTAGGCTTGGGAGGGTACGGGTGTCCGGGAATTTATCCATTTCTTCCAGGTTTACTGGTTTATGTGCATAGAGTTGTTTGTAGTCATCTCTGATGGTAGTTTGTATTTCTGTGGAATCTGTGGTGATATCCCCTTTACTGTTTTTTTTTTTTTTTTTTTTGCATCTATTTAATTCTTCTCTCTTTTCTTTTTTATTAGCCTGGCTAGTGGTCTATTTTGTTGATCTTTTAAAAAAACCAGCTCCTAGATTTATTAATTTTTGAAGGGTTTTTTTGTGTCTCTATCTCCTTCAGTTCTGCTCTGATCTTAATTATGTCTTGTCTTCTGCTAGCATTTGAGTATTTTTGATCTTGCTCCTCTAGCTCTTTCAATTTTGATGATAGGGTGTCGATTTTAGATCTTTCCTTGCTTGTAATGTGGGCATTTATTCCTATAAATTTTTCTCTTGACACTGCTTTAAATGTGTCCCAGAGATTCTGGTAAGTTGTGTCTTCTTTCTCATTGGTTTCAAAGAACATCTTTATTTCTGCCTTTATTTCATTGTTTATCCAGTCAACATTCAAGAGCCAGTTGTTCAGCTTCCATGAAGCTGTGCGGTTCTGAGTTAGTTTCTTAATCCTGAGTTCTAACTTGATTGCACTGTGGTCTGAGAGACTGTTTGTTATAATTTCTGTTCTTTTGCATTTGCTGAGGAGTGATTTACTTCCAATTATGTGGTCAGTTTTAGAGTAGGTGCGATGTGGTGCTGAGAAGAATGTATATTCTGTGGATTTGGGATGGAGAGTTCTGTAGATGTCTTATTAGATTTGATTGGTCCAGATCTGAGTTCAAGTCCTGGATATCCTTGTTAATATTCTGTCTGGTTGATCTGTCTAATATTGACAATGGGGTGTTAAAGTCTCTCACTATTATTGCATGGGAGTCTATGTCTCTTTGTAGGTCATTAAGAACTTGCCTTATGTATCTGGGTGCTCCTGTATTGGGTGCGTATATATTTAGGATCATTAGCTCTTCTTGTTGCATTGATCCTGTTGTCATTATGTAATGCCCTTCTTTGTCTCTTTTGATATTTGTTGGTTTAAATTTCATTTTATTAGAGACTAGGATTGCAACTCCTGCTTTTTTTTTGCTCTTCATTTGCTTGATAAACCTTCCTCCATCCCTTTATTTTGAGCCTATGTGTATCCTTGCACATAAGATGGGTTTTCCGGATACAGCACACTGATGGGTTTTGACTTTTTATCCACTTTGCCAGTCTGAGTCTTTTGATTGGAGCATTTAGCCCACTTACATTTAAGGTTAATATTGTTATGTGTGAATTTGATCCTACCATTTTGATGCTAGCTGGTTGTTTTGCTCATTAGTTGATGCAGTTTCTTCATTGTGTCAATGCTCTTTACCATTTGATACGTTTTTGGAATGGCTTGTGCTGGTTGTTCCTTTCTGTGTTTAGTGCTTCTTTCATTTTCTGATTCTAGTGACTTCTGAACACATTTTAGTATATTCATTGATGATTTGTATATCTTCCTTTGAAAAATATCTCTTTACGTCTTTTGGACAATGTCTACACTTTGGGGAAAATATCCTTTGAAGAATGTAAATGCATTCATTTGGTGTACCTATTTAGTCATCCGGTAGTGCAGACCTATCTCATTTATCGCTCCCAAAAGATATTCTTTCTTCTCCTTCTGTTCCTGCTTTAATTTAGGAGGCCTTAGTCTCTTCTCATCTGGATTTCAGCTAAAAGCTCCAACTGATCTCCTTGGCTCTAGCCTTACTGACTTCCTTCCATCGTAGACACAGCCTCATAACCACATCATTCTCTTTGTTAAAATACTTCAGTTATTTTCATTCCATCTAAGTAAAGCTGAAACCATAGTGATTTTGTCTGTGAAATTTTAAGCTTTTAAGATGTATTAATGTAACAAGTGGTTTGAAAATATTAGCAATAGTTTTCTATAAACAGATTTCCTCTTTGTGACTGCAGTTGGATGGTACATATGTTCAGGAGTGAATCAAGGCAATAGGTGTTTTCCTGGAAGATGGTTTTGGTTGTTGGGTAGAAGGTTTTAAGTGTTCTTTCACCAATCATCAAGCAAATGTCAATTGACTTTCTTGCCTGTTATGTAAACTAGTAAAATTTGCAAAGCTTTCTATGACCTGGCTCCTGCATACACAGCCAACCTCACCTTTCTGGCACATAGCAAACCCTCAATGCGTTTCACATAATGGATGACACTCATCACTGTAAAGGAGGTCTGAATGGCCCTGGTTCCCTCACGCCCTTGAGATGTCGCTATACCCCACTCCAGCTGCTTTCAGACGACAGGGACGTGTATTGGAGCAGTGATTCACAAACTTTTCATTCTTAGGGTCCCTTTACAGAGTTAAAATTATTGAGGACCCTTAAGAACTTTTATTTGTATGGGTCATATCTATCTATGTTTAACTTATTAAATATCAAAATGTGAAATTTAAAAAATATTTATCAACTCATTTAAAAATAATATTAATACCAACATATTTTAACATAATAACATATTTTATGAAAAATAATTATGTTTTCCAAAATCCCAAAAATTAATGAGAAAAGGGAAATTATTTTCCTTTTTTGCAGATCTTTTAAATGTCTGACTAAAAAATGACAGTTGCAGACGCACGAATGAGATCAATCCAGATTAGTAAAGTCTGGCCCAGAAGATGAGACCTACTCCAATGAAGACAGCTCAAATTGCCAGCCCAGAAATTGTGAGTGAAATAAAAGTTGTTATATACGCTGTTACGATCATGGCTTCTCCAGAGAAGGAAGCAGGATATGTCTATGAGAGGCAGAGATGTATTTTAATGAATTGGCCCGCACTCTCATGGGACTGGGAGGCTCTTAGGCTAGAGAGCCTGATTCTGCATCATCTGCAGCCCAGAGACTGTCTGGAGGCAGGATTCCCTTTCTGCAGGGACCTCCGGCTTTCTTTCTCTTAAGGCCTTCAGCGATTTAGGTGAAGTCCACTCACGTTATATGTAGAAAAGGGTAAGCCTCTGTTCTACATATCTACTAACATTTCAGTGTTAATCTCATCTAACAAATACCTTCGCAGAAATATTTACACTGGGTGTTTGGCCTGATATCTGGGTTTGCGGCCTAGCCAAGTCAGCACAAAATTACCCGTGACAACCACCAAGTTTAGGATGGCGTATTATTGGTCAAGAGCGTCTGGTATACTTTGTAAGCAGAATCTCCGCTGGCTTTTCAACCCTGCATACTCAGCTGTCTTAAGAATTTTTTGGCAAAATTTTGCAAAATATAGAAATTTTGAAAAGCAAAATTGTTTTTCTCTGTGAAATTTTAAGCTTTTAAGATATATGAATGTAGCAAGTGGTGTGAAAATATTGGCAATAGTTTTCTATAAACACTTTCTCTTTGTGATTGCAGCTGGATGGTACATATATATGCTCAGGAGTGAATCAAGGCAAATAGGTGTCTTTCCTGGAGGATGGTTTTGATTGTTGGGTAGAGAGTTTTTAGGTGTTCCTCTATCAGTCGTCTGGCAAATGTTAACTGACTTTCTCACCTGGTACATACTGGGCTGTGTGCTAGATATCCAGTCTCAACATCAATGTCTGTTCTGTGGGTGTAACACAAAGCTTGAGTATCCTTTTCCTTTAGGAGTGGAATAATTTCCCTAAAGCAATTTGCTCTTTTTCATGTTCTGTCTCTATTCTGTGTATTTAAGTACTTCACCAGAATAATGTGCGCTGGCTGTTCCCAGGTAGGAAATCACCTGCTCCTTTCCAGTCCCAGCTCCACACGCAGCGTAGAAATGAATGGAGCCACCACAGCACTCTGTGCTAGCTTTGTTCCTTCATTTTGTCCACAGATTTCTTGAGGCAAGGATTGCAAGGAGTGTGTTGTTTGTGTGTCTGCATTTTAGCAGCATAAAAGAGTTTAAAAGCATTCCGTTATGCGTATTTCCCATGATCCTGATTAAAAGAATAATTGGATGAAAGTGCTTCTCACTTGAGATCTGCAAAGCTCTCTAAACACAGATAGAGATTGGCTTCTGACTCGTCTTCCATTCTGAATAAGGCAGTCTGCCCTCCTCCTTGTAAATTTCCCGTCTGACTGCAAACATTCTAAGTGCATCCTACTATTGTGTAGATAAAACTGATGTTAAAAGTTGATATAATCCTAGTAAGTGCCATTTACAGGAGCCTTATTACACTGGCTAGCCAACTTGTAAACATTCTCTAATTTAAAACTTATGACAATCATGTAAGTTAGGGACCAGATTAAGAAAACCGAGGCAAAGAGATTTACTTAATAAAGGCTTTGCCTACGTGTACTCAGCTAGTAAGTGGCAGGCTGAGCAGGAAAATTGAGCATGTGAAGCCAAGCCCATGGTCTGGAGCACTACACTCAATAGCCCTGACCACACCACCATTTGCGGGGTGAATGCAGTCCTAGCTCAGTGGGTAAGAGGAGCCACGCTGAGATTATCTCTGACCAACCCTTTGTTTCTTTACTTACTAGCTCTTATTCAATGGCTCAGTATCAGTTTATCCCTCTTTAAAATTAGAATAATAATACAGTCTTCTTCTTAGGGTTGTTAAAGGAATTAAGTTAATACAGGTATGGTGCTTAGAATACCACCTGGCATATACTACATGCTCCTTAAATGTTAGCTCTTCTTATAAAATTGCATGCAGCTTTTCCAGCAGGATGTCAAGTTTTTGGTTTTCTGAGCAGCTAAATCAATAATCTCATATTTTAGTTTCTAATGACTTTTAGATGAAGGTTGTATCTATGTGATGCCGAAGGACAAATAAAGTCAATTTGGGAATAAGTCAAGCCAATCATCAATTCAATGAAAATATTAGTTAAACTCATGTTTGATGTCCAGAGGGAAAAAAAATCACAATTCTTTTTGTAACAGAGCTTTTTAAAAGTCCTTCAGTTGCTTGTATGATTATGTTGAAATCAGTCTTCAATTTTTTTAGAAGGAAAAAGAAGCAAAACGGGTGGAGACGTTAAAGCTTTTCCAGTGTGGTTCACACTTCCACACTTCCATGCTCTCCAAGGGTCTGCAGAAGGTCTTGGAGCAACACGTGGAGAGATCAGAATGATGGGAGTCAGGCCCGGCTTTCCCCAGGAGTGTTCTAGGTTATGGCACGAACATCTCGGGAAGATCATCACTTGTTCTGTAATTCAGCTTTTCCCACTGTAATTAGTGGATGTAACTTTTTTACCTGGCTGCTGCCCGAGGGGCCTCAGAGCACTCGCAAGGCACTGGGCGCCTTGTGGGTGCTTCGAATGGACAGCACAGAGACACGGTGCCAGTTGGCACTGCCATGTTTTTTTTTTACAGGGTTCCGTGGAATTATAAATGTCCCATTTACAATTTTGTTTTTAAATGCACGTTCTTTCAAAAGGTTGTTACTTAACAACATGTTTTCTAAATGTTTTAGAAAACTGGGAAAATACAGAAAGCATAAATAATAAGATAGAAATCATGCAGAATCTCATCATCATATGGTGGTGCATTTATTTCTAGTAAATGGTTGAAGTGTTTGCATGGACTAGGGATGTATGAAGTTGAAAGACAAAATGAAAACCTGATTATTCTTGTCAGCCCTAAGAATGGTGTCAGCACTTAAAACAACTTATTTTATTTTAGCTTTAAAAAAGCATGTTCTTTTGAACTGCAATAAAGCTAGGATTATATTAACCTGAAAGGTTACCTGTGGGAGTTGTAAGTCAAAACAAGGCTGTATTATAAAAAATTAAATAATAATAACAATGTGGAGATAACTTGCAACTCTGTATAAAGAATTGTGATTGTGCTACTTTGGGGCAGAGGGTTTCCTGTTTGGGTTGCGATTTGCAGAGCTGGTGATTTTTCAGGATTGATAAGTCTGAAAAATCAAGGACGTGAGGCTCCTAGGCGGGTCACAGAGGCTCAGTGTCCCTAGAACACCCTCCCGCAGCCCTTGGGGAAATGCCTGACTGACTATGGGCTGTCACCCAAACTTTTATCTAAACGATGAGATGCTCTTCCCACTAATGGATGAACGTGTAAGAACTGGCTGCCTGAAACAGCGGCAAGGTGACAATCACTGTCTGAGGCCACATCAGCCCTGGCACCTGACTTGTTTTCCATGTGCTCCTTTCTTGGGCTACACAACTAAGCATAATTGTTTTTAAGGTCAAATTCCTGAAATAGACTTCACATCTTGTCCTTTTCCCACAGGCGGCAACTCTCCTGGTACTGTGGGGGTTAGCTTACCAACTAAGATTTAGAGCAAAGCAAGGCGCTGTCGGCACAGGCTTTGGGTGCTGGTGGTGCGGTAGGTTGTTCAGGGCAGGTGCAGCCCCCTGCGCCCCTTGTCTTCGCCACAACCACGGCAGGCCAGGCCGGCCTATCCATTATGTGTCTAGGATGTCTCAGGGGCTCCAGGCTGCTGCGCCATTTACAGCACACCCTACTCCCTGATCTGTGGTATGGGAGCTGTGCTCATTGGCCAATAAATCACCGTGTCAAGTGAACAGCCCGTGTCCAAGGCGAGCGACCTGGAGGTCGGCATAGCAGCGTGACATTGGATGCCCGGGTTCTGCTCCTGCACACAGTGTCCCGACATCAGAACATAAATTTTCAAATACCATACGTGACAAAAGACATCGAGCTGTTTGTTTTTTGAAGTAGAGGAAAAGTAGACCCCAAATACATTTTCTGAGATGTGCCCTCAGCTCCTCACTGATCCTGACGCATGGAAGGAAGGAGGGGAGGATGGTGAAGAGCATCAGCATGGGACACCAGGCCCCTGCCCTGGCTGTCTGCCCCATGTTGTGGGTCTTCAGGCTGCTTTTCTACTCCTTGGCTGAACGGAAACACAGTCCCATGAACTATTTGGCAGCAAGTTCAAAGCAAAGGATACTAACTGTGAGGCATCTTAGACAATGCCTGGCCCCATTTGACAAATAATGACACATGTCCTGACTCACTCACCATCTCGAGCAGATGACCAGGCTGAGGAACTGTGCCCACTGCCTGCAGCCCACCTGGCTTTCCACTGTGACGTCCTGTCTTTTCAGGACTGAGCAGAGGTGGGTTTATAACAAGCATAAATTGTTGTTTTGTATCCGTCTGCACATCAATTTATATATCTTGAAATTTAAAAGAAATCCACTGATAAAATTTTTTCTTGCAAGTTAGTTAAGGACACTAGATAAATGGAAAGTTCTTAGGTTGTGAAAGTATTTATGTGAATGTGTATGTGGGAATCATTTCAAAATGAGTTAAAGGAATCTAGGATAGTTTGCTCTCTGTCCCTAACCTTTGGAGCTGGATTTTGTGGGAGATGTTTATACCTTATCACTTTTGGAGCCATTTCCAGAGGGAGAAACTTGGGAATGGGAGGGTGGCGTTTGTGGTTGCCCTGCTTGCCTTGAATGTATGGTTGCCACAGCGTGCCGGCTTGTTTTCATGAGGGTCCACACATACGTCGTTATGGAGAACATATTTTTGTATTTACTTCAATATTTATTTTGTAGTGAAAATAAAAACAATACCAGTTTTCTGAAGCGTTCTTCAGTCAACTCTTTTGTGTCCTGTAGAGCAATACTTTGCGCCTGGAGAAGTCTATGAACCATGGTGTCTTTGGTTTTTCTCATTAGAATGCACACCACATACCATAGACTGTCCCTCACGTATGCGGGAAGATAATACTTTGCAAAGTAGCCTTTATAGTGAAGCCAGTTTCCTGTGCTCTGGTACTCTGCAAAAATCACATCTGGATAGAGAAGAAACCGGTGACAAGATGTCTGTCTCTCAATCCGGGCAATGAACTGACTCATATTGTTGGGGGTGATGGCGTTGGTGCCAGCGATGGTGAGATATATATTTTAAATGTCAGCAAGAATAGAAGAGAGAGAAAAAGAGGAAAGGAAAACAGCTGCTAACCTCTTGAGTTTGCTTTCTGGGACAAGTAACATCCACATAAGTTTTATGGTCTCCATCTGCATGCTGAGCCGGCTGCCATTCCTGCCGTCCACCTGGATTTGCACATCTGTGGTTCTGTAGAGCGAAAGTTTTGCGATTCACAGCAAACATGGAAAAAATCCCCACCCTCCTGGTGAAATGGTTCTGGTATTTAGATTCACAGGCTATATAGACAATAATTTCTGAAAAGGGTGTGTATTTAATGTGTTGACTGAGGAATTGAAAAGCAGGGTTGTTTACAAAAGACTCAAGTGCAGAATTACAGGAGGTGCTGAGTGTTAGCTCAGCAGTCTCCTGGTAGGTACTTTTCATTCATTTCTCTGTAGCACATGGCGTATTCATTTCTAATTTGTTGAAGAATGTAGTGCAAAATTTGGAGCACAATTATTAGGGCCAATGGCAACCCACATATGTGAAATTTTGAGGACTTCTACAGATTTTATAGATTTGGTGCCGTTCCACAGCAAACTATAAAATTATTATTGCAGACCAGAAAGTTGTAAAAGTTAAAACACAAAATATCGGAATTATAGGGCCCAGCAAAACGTGCAAGAAACAGTTAAGTCATCAGGCTCATCCGTAACATTTGGTATTCTAACGCTTCATTTGGGTAAATATTTTTATTAGATTCTTGTCTTAATAATTTCTGAAAATGGGCTGATAATTTTGTTTTCATAGTTGGTGATTGTATATAGACAAAAGGTTTGAAAGAGGATGGGATTTCTACTTTTGAGATAAAAAGTTTGGCATATTGTATTAGTTCTACCTCTTTAATTTTATTACTTTTTTCAGTTCTTATTTTGTTTTATTTTTGAATATGGTATCTGCTGTTTGTTGATACTGGTGAGTTAAAAATTTATCAGCTTCAGCCATATGTCTATCTGTTTTTTTGTTATGTACGTTTTGGGGCTTTTTAATTTGCTATATTAAAGTTTATTCATGCCATATCTTTATTATTAGCTAGCCAATTTAACATAATACAATGCTGTTTTAGCTTAATAAAAGACTTTAAATGCTACATTGCCTGAAATGATACTACCAAATCTGCTTTTCTTTTGTATCTATTTAATTAGTTACACTGTATCCAGTCCTTAATTTATGACCTCCTGATTCAGCTTTCGGTTATGTTTCTCAGCAGCAACATCTTGTAACATTGTGTTGTCAGATTTTGTTTTAATTCAACTGAAGAGGTTGTAAACATGGATAGTGGAATTTAAGCCTTTAGCACCCAATGCCAATTTATTCCGAATGGTTTAAAGTCGTGATCCTCTGTTTGTTTTCTTTGCTTCTGGCTTTATAGAGACCTGCGTGCAGCAGTGAGAGGCTGAGGAATGCAGTCAGGAAACCTCTGCACTCCATCTAGGGCCTTTGCCAACTAGAAAGAGGCCGGGTCCTCCTTGCGTGTTTTCTGGGTGGAGTCTCTCACACACTGACGCTTTCTTGAAAGCTCACACCCTGTACTTTCACGCTCACTCACTTCCCACCCTCACACCTCGCACAATCATGTATATAACGTTTGTGTTTAAAAGTTAGCCTTTAGGGGTGACTGATGCTTTGCTGGGTGATAGGCCGAGCACCGTGAAGGGACGGCGTGAAAGCGAAAGACCCCACACACCGGGAGAAGTTCTCGCTGATTTGGGAGCTGATGCCTGGTGAACACTGACCAGGATTTATCCTCTGGGCAGTAGAGAGGTCGGGGCAGGAATGGTTCTGGATCAAGATGAGCACTTAACTTGGTTATTTTCTTCCTGATGTTCATCAGCAGAAAGCACTGCTTTCTTGTTATCTTCTACTCCATGGATTTAAACATTGTGTTTCTGTATAATAAGCCAAACTCTGTACTTTTACAGTACACGTGATTTAAAAATAATATTCCTAAGTTTCTAGGGGGTGTCTGTTCATTCATTCTCTTGCTGTTCACAGTAAGTCGTAGCTACTACTGATTGCATCTCTTTAATGTTCTTTGCAGCACTTACCCCAGCCCCTGCCTATGGCACAGGTATTTCTAGTTGATAGATGAGGAACCCGAGGCTCCTGTAGGGAATGAGACTCAGAGCACATATTTAACCCACCTCTTGGCTCAAGAAGTCCTCATTCTTTGTTGTTCAACGAGGGCCCCACCTGGGACCCTGTCTGTCATGCACCAGGCTGGAGAAGGGCCTGGGTTAGGGAATCCGTTTTGGTGAAGGCAGATGCTTACAAAACCAGGGAGGAAAAAAGAAACTCTCATCTTCTCGTCTTTGCCGTAGAGGAAACATGAGGACCAAGATGCTTTTCAAGCATGGACTTGCTTTCCAGTGGGGCCACTCTAACGTTTAAAAAGGGCGAGCCTGAAAGCAAAGTAGTAGATGTTGAATGAGATTGCCTCAGCACCAAGCAGTCTGCATGTGAGTGTAGCTGTTTACAAGAAAAACTGCCAGAACCTGGGCACCCTGGGGGCCCGAGATGCTACTGTGGGGAAAGGGGTGTAAGGATATCAGTCTATGGGTAGCTGAGCTTCACATTGACCCTGCTTGCAGGGACACAGGGTTCAGAGTTCTCAGTGCTCTTGCTGCCAGGCAAGTCAGAGCAAGCATCTGGAGCCAGTTTGGGACAATTCGCTTGTTGCTCCACACTCTTTCTGCAATCCTACATGGTTTTCATGTTGTTTGGTAAATTCTGTTTTTAATATCTCAGCAGGAGAATGTGTTTTGTGGAAGAAATGACCAACTAGTAGAATGCCTTCCATTTGTAATAAAATCCTTGCTGGGTTTGAGTTAATAGGCCTCCAAGGAAGAACGAGTTAAAATAGAACTGGACAGAGTGCTAAATAAAAGACTGTCCTGCATAATCCACTGCCCTCAAGGGAGAGAACCAAATGACTCAGTATGGGTTTTCCATCTTCAATTTCAATAGCCTGGTGTCAGGATCAAGCAGCAGAACACGCTGACCACCTCAGTATGCTCCCTGCATTCAGAGTTTCTTTTCCCACGGTCTCCTCTGCTCCTCTGATGCCACCTCCAAGAAGCATAAAGTGCACAGACATGAAAGTCCTTTTAAGAGCATTGCAAATCCAGAAATAGGTATTGATGTTCTAAAGGAATGAAACTGAATGTGGACCACAGAGAGATCAGCAATTAATACTGCTGTTTTAGTCATTTGTTTGTTTTAATGAGGATATTCATATACAGTTATAATGTGTCATTTTTATTTGTAGCTATCTGTGGGGGTGGGAAAAAGAAAGAATAGAATGAGTTATTTATTTATTTATTATTTGAGACATGCTTGGCTCTGTCACCAGGCTGGAGTGCAGTGGTGCAATCTCAGCTCACTGCAGCTTCCACCTCCCATGCTCAAGCTATCCTCCCGCCTCTGCTTCTCAAGTAGCTGGGGCTATAGGTGCATCCCCCCACACCCAGCTGGTGTTGGCATCTTGTGTAGAGATGCCATCTCACTATGCTGCGCAGGCCGATCCCGAACTCCTGAGCTTAAAACATCCGCCAACACTGGCCCCCTAAAGTACTAGGATTACAGGCATGAGCCACCGTGTCCAGCCTTGAAGATTTTTAGTTCAGTGATCTTGGGATTTTACAGATTTGTTATGTAATAACTGCTCCATGCCTCTTTCCTCTTTTATGAGAGGAGCTCGGTTTCAGGTGCACTGAGCATTCAAAATAAGTCAGGCTGGAAACAACATGTCTGGTGATTTCTTAGTTGGGAAAAGCTTCTGTTTAGCTGAGAGGGAAATTGCTAGGGTTCAAGAAGATACATTCTGTGGTGACACCTGGGAGAGAAATATATTATCTTTATAGGGATCCTGGATACAAAACCAAACTGCTCTCCGCTCTAAATAACTAATTTTGTGTGTGTGTGTGTGTGTGTGTGTGTGTGTGTGTGTGTGTGTGTGTGTGTTTTGCAGAAAATCTGATGCAGATATGATTGGAATAGAGAAAGAGGCAAGGTGAAGGATGGCAGGAAAACACACCACATTTTCCAGCAAGTGGCCCTAGCCAGGCTCATCCCCAAGAAGTCTAATCGTTTTGTACTTTTTTGTCTTCTCACCTGATGTTTTACAGAAGCACAAGCACGGCAGTAGGGCTGCCGCACCCTGGAGAGGAAGAATAGTCTCCATCCATAGTTGACAATCCTGGTGACCCATACTCAGTGACAGGGATGGAGGTCCTTTTCCATTTGCCCTTTATTAGAAAGGTAGGAAATAGAAATCAGGCCCGCTCTGGAGAAGGAAACATTTTCCAGCATATTCCACGTGCAATCTGTGAAGCTCCCTGTGTTCTGACGCGTGGTTAAACACTGATGCTGTTCTCTTAGCTTTCCTAACTGGCTGATGACATGGGGGCTACCAGCTGCCCTAGGGTAAGCTACTGAGCAAATCTAAAGATTTGTCTCCAGTCTCATCTTCTGTTGGAAAAGCCAGATGCTCACAAAGTGCAGTGACAGTTTAAACCATGACTGCTCTCTCTCACAATGTTTTACATTAGTCATTATAATTATGCTGTTTTTAAAATAAACTTTATGTTTTAGAAGATTTCCATATCTACAGAAATATTGTGAACTTACAGTAGAAAGAGTTCACATTCACCCAACTGCATTTTTTATCATTAACATCGTACAATATTATATTGTATTATATCTGTACATTTAGTATTATTTAAGTACCAATATTGATATATTTTTATTACTTAAGGTCTATATTCTACTTAGATTTACTTGGTTTTCACCAAGTGAACTTTTCTGTTCTGGGATCTCATTCAGGACACCAAGAAACATTTAGCTGTCAAATCCCTGAGGCTCCTCTGGCTGAGGCAGTGGCTGGGACATTTTCTGCTTTGTATGACCTTGCAGGTTTTGAAGAGTACTGATCAGGCACACAGTAGGATCCCCCATACTGAAATTTTTATGTTGTTATTCTAATGATTAGACCAGGGTTATGGGTTTGGGGGAGGAGAACCACGGAGGTAAAGTGCCATTGTCATCACATCTTCTGAAGGGTGCATACTGTCAACATGACTTATCACTATTGATGGTGACCTTGTTCACTTGGCTGAGGTGGTGTTTGTCAGGTTTTCCCCTTCCATAGTGTACTCTTTAGAAGGAGGCCAGTTTGTGCAGATGACACTTAATTAGTGAGAAGTTATGCTCCACCTTCTTGAGGGTGGAGTATCCAGATAAATTATTTAGCATTCTTATGCATAACTTGTCTCTTTAATTATCTACTAAATTAAATTATTTAATAGATTAATTATCTATTCAATCATCAATATCAGCATCAACTAATTAATATCATGGATATTTATTTGGTACTTTGAGTTAAAATTCAATATTATTCTATTTACTTTATTGCTCTAATTGTTCCAGTTCAAAACTTACCTACTCTGATAGCTGTGTAGTGGTGCTTTGTTATTTTAAGTTGCAATTCTCTATTGACAGCCAGTATTGAGCATTTTTTATATCCTTATTTGCCATCTGTTTACCTTCTTTGGTGAGGGGTCTATTGAGGTTTTTTGTTGTTGTTGTTGTTTTTACATGATTTAACTGGGTTGATTGCCTTGTTAATGTTGAATTTTAAGAGTTATTTGTATATGTTGGATACACATTTTTTTATCAGATATGCATTTTGAAAATAGTTTCTATAAGTCTGTGGCTTGTCTATGGCACTTAAAAAATGTATTTTCCCACATATGAAGAGGAAAGAAGTTAGTTAATTATAGGAACCCAATCATGTCTCTACATGGGGTATGCAACCTCCTTACAGGAATCTACTTTTCCTTGGTCTTTCATATACTTTGTTATTTCCAAAACTGTATATAAGGAGTGTAAGAAAGATATGAGAATATATCAATACCCAAATAAAGAGAAATTGTACTTTAAAAAAGGATTCTCACAATGACCAGAGAGGTAGATAAAACAGACATACATTAGCATTCACATTTATCAGATGCAGAAACTGGAGCCCAGGTAAGCCATATGCCCTGGGAACCATGACTACACTCCTAGATTCTGTCTCCTGGCCCCAAATTCTTTCACCTACATCAAACTAGAGCCATATTATGTTAGTCAACAGACCATCAATGTGTTTGTTTAGAGTGCTAACTTATTGATAATTCATGCATTTAACAATGTATTTTTCAGATGTATTTGACCCTTGCTGTGTCACATAAGTAACTATTCAAAATGGAAAAACTTAAGATGTAGCATGAGTCTTTAACTCCGTCTTTGCTTTCTTGGCGCTGCGTAGCTACAGTGGATCCTTTGTATTCAATCATCTGATTCTTCCAGACAATTCTTTATGGTACTCAACATTTTAGTGGCAGTAGTTCTTGGAATTTGCTAACCATTTTCCTTAAGAGTTTTGGCGGAAAATGTATATTACTTAGCCATCTAGCCAATTTGAAAACTAAAGGTCCCTTTAGACCATAATTTATCAGCCTTGCCATTATTGGCTTTGGGGATGAATACTGCTTTGGTGTGGAGGGCTCTGATGCATTGTAATGTGCTTAGCAGCATTTCGGGAGTGTCCCCACTAGATTCCAGCAGTATCCCTCCAGGACGTCACAACCATAAATGCCTCTAGAGATTGACAAGTGTCCCTTGGAGACTGTATTACTTCGTTTTCACACTGTTGATAGAGATATATCCAAGACTGGGAAGAAAAATAGGTTTAATGGATTCACAGTTCCACGTGGCTTGGGAGGCCTCACAATCATGGCAGAAGGGAAATTACATGGCAGTAGCAAGAGAAAATGAGAACTGACTGAAAGGGGTTTCCCCTTATAAAACTATCATATCTCATGAGACTCATTCACTGTCACAAGGACAGCACAGGAAATACTTGTGCCCATGATTCAGTCACCCCCAATTATTCTTATGCTTGGTTATTTAACATCATCCCAAATATCTTGGAGTCTTTGTTCACTTTTTAAAAAACATTTTTTCTTTATCTTTTTTCAGTTAGTTTGAAAGCCCTGCCTTTGAGCTCTGAAGTTCTTTATTCTACTTGTTTGATTCTATTATTGAAACATTCCAGTTAATTTTGTATTTTTCTAAGCATGTCTTTCATTTCCAGAAGATTGCCTTTTCTTTATGATATCTATTTCTCTGGAGACTTTTCCATCCATATACTGTATTGTTTATAAATTTTCTTTAAATTTGACTTCTTTTTTTTTTTTTGGCAATTCAGAGATTTCTTTTTGGTTTAAATCCATGGCTGGAGAGCTAGTGTGATATTTTAGGGGTGTTATAGAACCTTGTTCTGTCATATTACCAGAATAACTTTTCTGGCTTCCTCTCATTGAGGTAGACTGTTTCAGTGGAAAGATCTGGAGCTCAAGGGCTGCTCTTCAGATTTTCTTGTCCCACATGGTGCTCTCCTGACATGTGCCCTGCTGCTTCCTCTAGGGAGGGGGCTTCTTGTGAGCCAGATTGCAGTGATTGTTACTGCCCTTGTGGGCCTACCCACCCAGTGGAGCTCCAGGGCTCCAGGATGGTGCTAGGGAATATCTGCAAAAGTCCTGTGATGTGATTTGTCTTCAGGTCTCCCAGTTGTGGATAACAGCACCTCCTCTGGTGGAGCTGGCAGGAGACTGAAGGGGACTCCGTGAATTTTGGTTGTAGTTTTGTTTAGAGTGCTGGTTTTCTCAAATGCCAGTTATGCTAACAGTGAAACTGTCACGTGGACAGACTCGGGACCTCTACTTAGCCAGGATGTTGCAGGCAGTGGAATTAGCTGCTGTTTTCTCCTTCTTCAGAACAGGGTTCTTTTATGAGCTGTTGTAATGGTTGGAGTTGGTTGGCCTCCAGCCCGGAGGTGGCACTTTCAAGAGAGCACCAGCTACAGTTGTAGAAGGGGGCTATAATCTTGCCTTCTGTGGCCACAGTAAGTACTTGGGTTTCTCAGGTGATGGGCAGGGCCATGGAGCTCCCAGTGGTTTGTCTTTTGTCCCTGGTGACCAGGGCAGGTAGAGAAAACCCATCAAGTGAAGGGAGGGGTAGGCAGATCTGAGTTCAGACTCTCCTTGACCAGGGCTTGCTTTGGCCGCTATGGGGGATTGTGGGTTGTTCTCAGGCCAATGGAGTCATGTTTCAGAGGATTATGGCTGCCTTTGCTGCATCATACAGGTTACCAGGGAAGTGGGGGGAAGCTGCGGGTGACAGGCGTCACCCAGGTCTCATGCAGCAGCAGGGCCAGTCTCCTGCAAGTCACCCCAACTGCACTGAGTTTATATCCGGGCAGCCAGCAGGCAGGGCTGTACTCTTGCCCCAGGCTGCAAGCAGCTCCTCTGAGAAAGCAAGCAGGACCCTCAGGCTTCGCCTCTGCCTGCTCACACCGTCACCTACAAGCTTCTGTGCTTGTGCTGCGTGCACTTCCCATCTGCCACCCACCCCACACCCCCTCTTCTCCATTCTGCTCAGGGAAGTTTATGCTTAGCCAAAGTTATTACGAAGTTCAGCTCGGAGCCTCCTCCACCCTGTGGCTCCACAGTTTTGCTGGCTCTTCCCTTCCCCAAGGACCCCTGTGAGATAAGGCCAGAAATGGCTTCCCCGGCTTCCCTGGGACTTCTACTTTTATATTTTCCTTGACTTTCTAAATCCATTTCAACTCTAGGTAAGGTCAAAGTCTTCTCCCGTAATCAGAATTTTCAGGTTCCCCACTGGGGATGTGTGTTCAGAGGCAGGCTTTTCTCTCCCTCACTTTGGGAACTCTGGTTTCCCAGCTGTCTGGCAGCCTTTGCAGTGGCAAGCCGCTTCTTTCAGAGGGTCTGTGAGTCCTTTCAGTTTTCCTGCTGCATCCCTACACTGGTTCTTGGAGCAAAAGTTCAAGACGTGAATCTCCAGACGCCGCTTTGTCTGTCTGAATGGAGGCTGCATGTTCGTCCTGTCTCCTGTCTGCCATTTTTTCTCTCTTGTCTGAAAGGTAGAGTTTCCATATGGAATGACGGGAAATTATCGAGTGGAGATTGCTGACGGCTGCTCAACATGTGAATGTACTTCATGCCACTGAGCTGTACATGTTAAAACAATTTAAAATGGCCCTTTTTAGTTATGTACGTTTTACCACAATAAAACATCAGTTAAAGGAAGAATTTTATTCATAGACCAACTATGTCCATGCTCTGTTTACAGCTCATAGTGTGTTAAGAATCACCCCAAATATGTGTTCCTAGGATCGATGTGCTCTAAAATAACCTGTGGTCTGGTACATATTCTCAAGTAGGGGATTCCTGCTGAACTCAGCTTAAGGAATCCCTTCCTGTCTACTGCTCAGATGTCTGTTCACTGGAAGGCTGGAGAAGATGCCAGCACACATGGGCCCCTGTGATGCTCACAGGATTGCCTTCTGCTTCCTTCTGGTGAGATGCAGCTTGTGAATGCCAGGGTGTGAAGGAACAGCTGGTGCTTCACATTTCTGAACTAAAGCCTTGATTGCAGTCAGCATTCAGGTGCTGGAGACATGGTGGTGACACTGCTGGTGGCTGCAGCCCCAGGGTGGCAGGGAGATGGCATTGCCCTCAGCCTGCTGGCAGCAGGAGGGCCAGGGTGCATCCTTAGTGTGGACGGGCTGCCCCTCGTCCACAGCTGGAATCAAACTGATGCTGGATGACCCAACAGTTTCAGATGTTGCCTTGTCCCATGTTTTGAGGTGATGATATGGGTCAGCTTTGGCTGCTTGCAATACCCTGAGTAATTCGCAAATGTAAGAAGTATTCCTCATCCCTGTGTCCTGTGCCCCTAACCTTTCTGTTTTTTGTTTCTTAGCGTTCAAGGGCTTGCTTACCCAGTGCTGTTTAGTGAAGGACAGCTACTTTTGGGTATGAAAAATTTCTCCCCAATTCTCTTTTCCAGCTCACCTCTAAAATGGAAGGAAGGGATTTATGTTTGTTCCATGTCTACACTTGGCAGCTGTCATTATATGTCTGTGAAAGTCACCCTCATGTGCTAGACACACAGTCATGATGCATATGTGGTCCTCATAAATGACCTCATGCAGCCACGGCAACTGTGAACAGCCAATAGGAAGGGAAGATCGATTGCCACACACGAGGTCAGCAAATGTTTTCTGTAAAGGGAGAGATCATAAATATTTTTGTTTCTGTGGCCATATGGTCTGTGTCCCAAGTACTCCACTCTGCCAGTGAGAAAGCAGCATGGACAAGAGGCAGGTGAACAGGCATGGCTGTTTCAATCATCTTCATTTATTAAAGAAATGTGGGCCAGCCTGGCCTTCAACCTACGGCTCTCCAGCCCAGTATAACCTTTTTCTCAGCTAGTCTCTTTTGTTTAATCTTAGAGTTAATGACTGTGTCGAAAAAGGCTTTGCAACCAGGAATAAAAATTTTTAAAAAAATATGTTAACCACCTTATTCCAAAATTATAGGTAAAATAAGTAGAAATAATAGCAGATTACAACAGGTCTAGTTTAGTGAAAGACTAGAGGGACATATAACAGAGGAGCACATAAAATGTACATGATCCTTTACAAGAAATAGAGAGACATATAAAAATGATAGATAATAGTATCAACTTTCATAACTTAAAGGGAAAAAATTTCTTTTAGTATGTTTATTTTACAGATGGAAAAATAACATTAGTAAGGAATAATTGCTATTTCCTTTTGGTTATTGTTGTCTTATTCATGTTAACTTTTCCTAAATTTCAAAACCGTTAAGCTCAATATCTTATAATTTGTGTGAGCAGAATATTTTTGTATCATCTGCTATGAAAACTAAATTGATTATGTTGCCTGCTAAACACCCGCTCACTTCCTGCTGATGCCTCTAAACAGCGGCAGACATGGTTGCTCTAAGACAGGCAACAAGGCCCTAACTTTTCGCACACATAGAGATTTGCTTGCTTTCCACATGATGAGACTCTGTCTACTAAGGGTAGGGCATCGTTACCTTCTTGGTTTATGTTCACTGATTCAATATTTACTGAGTACCTGCTATGAGCCAAGGACTGCTCATCAGTCTTCTGTGCTTGGGGTAAATCAGTGAATAAAAGAGACAACGATCTCTGTCCTCAAGTTGCCTGTTTTTAACAGGGAGGGACAGGTAGTATAAACACAATAAAGTGGGCAGTATAGAATGGTGGAAGGTGAAAAGAATTATGGAGAACAGTAGGCCAGAGTGATGAGGAGTGGGGGGTGCTGTGCTGTGTGTGTCTGGGTGGGGGAGGTTTCAGTGTTCAGCAGGGCGATCAGAGCAGTGGGGTACACCCCCTGAAAAGATGAAGCCTGATCCAAAACTTGAAAAAGATGAAGAAATAGGTCATGGCTATCTAAGAGAAGAACATTCCAAATGGAGAGCAGGATTAGAGCAAAGATCACAAGGCAGGTGCTTGCCATTTCCCTCCACGGGTGAGCATGGAGTCCAGTATGGCTGTGACCGAGAGGGAGGGTGGAGCTTTCAGAGAGGAGGTGGGACTGGTACTGGGACCAGACCGTGGATGGCCTCGCAGCCCACCAGCTCAGAAGTGGAAAGTGACTGCAGGGTGCTGGGCAGAAGTGTGTCTAAAAGGAAGTCTCCAGAGGGTGCTTCTGACTGCTGTGCACAGAGTAGCCTGCAGGAGTCAGTGGTGGAAACAGTGACGCTGGCGAGAGGCTCCTGCAGCATCCTAGTGATGCAGCATCCCAGTGATGCAGCAGCCCAGTGACGCAGCATCCCAGTGAAAGATGCCGGTTACTCCCACCAGGCTGTAGCACAGGAGGTGGTAAGAAAAGACAGATTTGGGTGGATCTTGAAAGCAGGACACCACATTTTCTGAGGGGTTGGACGTAGAGATGTGAGAGAAAGAATGAGGGTCAGGATGATGCTCAGGTGTCTGGCCTGTGTTGTATGTTAATAGAAATCCTCTATATACAGAGATTTAAAAAGAAAATACTGTTAAAGTGTTATCCCATAACAGCAACTCCTATATTTGTATTATAATTTTAGACTGTCAATTGAAAATGCCAAAAGATGAAGGAGATTTGGGGCTGAGATGTTGGGGTCTCCTAAATATACAATCACGTAGTCTGCAAATAGAGACAATTTGACTTCCTCTTTTCCTATTTGAATACCCTTTATTTCTTTTTCTTGCCTGATTGCTAGGCCCAGAACTTCCAATACTATGTTGAGTAGGCATGGTGAGAGAGGGCATCCTTGTCTAGTGCCAGATTTCAAAGGTAATGCTTCCAGTGTTTGCCCATTCAGTATGATATTGGCTGTGGGTTTGTCATAAATATCTTTCAGTATTTTGAGATACGTTCTGCTGATACATAGTTTATGGAGGGTTTTTAGCATAAAAGTCGGTTGAATTTTGTCGAAGACCTTCTCTGCATCAATTGAGATACTCATGTGGTTTTTGTCTTTGGTTCTATTTATGTAATGGATTACATCGAGGATTTTCTCATCAATGTTCATCATGGATGTTGGCCTGAAATTTTCTTTTCTAGTTGTATTTCTGCCAGGTTTTGGTATCAGGATGATGTTGGCCTCATAAGATGAGTTAGGGAGAATTCCTTCTTTCTGTATTGTTTGGAATAGTTTCAGAAGGAATGATACCAGCTCCTCTTTGTACCTCTGGTAGAATTCAGCTGTAAACCCATCTGGACCTGGACTTTTTTTTGGTAGGTAGGCTATTTATTAATTGAGGCTGCCTCAACTTCAGACCTTGTTATTGGTCTATTTAGGGTTTGACTTCTTCCTGGTTTAGGCTTGGGAGGGTGCAAGTGTCCAGGAATTTATAAACTTCTTCTAGATTTACTGGTTTATGTGCATGGAGGTGTTTGTAGTAATCTCTGATGATAGTTTGTATTTCTGTGGAATCAGTGGTGATCTCCCCTTTATCGTTTTTTTATTGCATCTATTTGATTATGCCCTCTTCTTCTTTATTAGTCTGGCTATTGGGCTATCCATTTTGTTGATCTTTTCAAAAAACCATCTCCTGGATTTATTGATTCTTTGAAGGATTTTTTGTGTCTCTATCTCCTTCAGTTCTGCTCTGATCTTAGTTATTTCTTGTCTTCTGCTAGTTTTTGAGTTTGTTTGATCTTGCTCCTCTAGTTGTTTTATCACGATGTTAGGATGTTGATTTTAGACCTTTCCTTGCTTCTAATGTGGGCATGTATTGCTATAAATTTCCCTCTAGACACTGCTTTAAATGTGTCCCAGAGATTCTGGTACATTGTGTCTTCAATCTCATTGGTTTTGAAGAATATCTTTATTTCTGCCTTCATTTAATTATTTATCCAGTAGTCATTCAGGAGCAGGTTGTCATTCAGGAGCCGGTTTTTCAGTTTCCATGAAGCTGTGCGGTTCTGAGTTACTTCCTGAATTCTCAGTTCTAACTTGATTGCACTGTGGTCTGAGAGGCTGTTTGCTATGATTTCCGTTCTTTTGCATTTGCTAAGGAATGATTTACTTCCAATTACGTGGTCAATTTTAGAGTAGATGTGTTGTGGTGCTGAGAAGAATGTATATTCTGTGGATTTGGGGTGGAGAGTTCTGTAAATATCTATTAGGTTTGCTTGATCCAGGTCTGAGTTCAAGTCCTGAATATCCTCGTTAATTTTCTGTCTCGTTGATCTGTCTAATATTGATAGTGGAGTGTTAAAGTCTCTCACTATTATTGTGTGGGAGTCTAAGTCTCTTTGTAGGTCTCTAAGAACTTGCTTTATGTACCTGAGTGCTGCTGTATTGGGTGCATGTTTATTTAGGATCGTTATCTCTTCTTGTTGCATTGATCCCTTTACGATTATGTAATGTCCTTGTCTCTTTTAATCTTTGTTGGTTTAAAGTCTGCTTTATCAGAGACTAGGATTGCAACTCCTGCTTTTTCATGCCCTCCATTTGCTTTGTAAATCTTCCTCCATCACTTAATTTTGAGCCTATGTATGTCTTTGTGCTTGAGAGGGGTCTCCTGAATATAGCACACTGGTGAGTCTTGACTCCTTATCCAATTTGCCAGTCTGTGTCTTTTGATTGGGGCATTTAGCCCATTTACATTTAAGGTTAATATTGTTATGTATGAATTTGATCCTGCCATTTTGATGCCAGCTGGTTGTTTTGCCCGTAGTAGATGCAGTCTCTTCATAGTGTTGATGGTATATTTGGTATGTAATTTGGGACGTTTTTTCAACGGCTAGTACTGGTTGTTCCTTTCCATGTTTAGTGCTCCCTTCAGGAGCTCTGGTAAGACAGACCTGGCGTTGACAAAATCTCTCAGCAGTTGCTTGTCCATAAAGGATTTTTTTTCTCCTTTGTTTAAGAAGCTTAGTTTGTCTGGAAATGAAGTTCTGAAGTGAAAATTTCTTTTTTTAAGGATGTTGAATATTGGCCCCCACTCTCTTCTAGCTTGTAGAGTTTCTGCCTAGAGATCTACTGTGAGTCTGATGGGCTTTCCTTTCTGGGTAGACTGACCTTTCTCTCTGGCTGCCGTTAGCATTTTTTCCTTCATTTCAACCCTGGTGAATCTGAAGATTATGTGTCTTGGGGGCTGCTCTTCTCAAGGGATCTTTGTGGTGTTCTCTGTATTTCCTGGATTTGAATGTTGGCCTGACTTGTTAGGTTGGGGAAGTTCTCCTGGATAATATCCTGAAAAGTGTTTTCCAACTTGGTTTCATTCTCCCTTTTACTTTCAGGTACACTGATCAAATGTAGATTTGGTCTTTTAACATAATTTCATATTTCCTGGACACTTTGCTCATTTATTTTCATTCTTTTTTCCCTAATCTTGCTTTCTTGCTTGATTTCATTGAGTTGATCTTCAGTCTCTGATATCCTTTCTTCCACTTGATCAATTCAGCTATTGCCACTTGTGTATGCTTCGTGAAGTTCTCCTGCTGTGTTTTTCAGTTCCATCAAGTTGCTTATATTATTCTCTACACTGGTTATTCTAGTTAGAATTTCATCTAACCTTATTTCAATGTTCTTAGCTTCCTTTCATTGTGTTAGAACATGCTCCTTTAGCTTGGAGCAGTTTGTTATTACCCACCTTCTGAAGCCTGCTTCTGCCAATTTGTCAAACTCATTCTCCATCCAGCTTTTTCCCCTTGCTGGTGAGTGCAGAGAATCCATGAGCCCCACACATTGGTGCCAGAATGCAGTGATCCATGAGCCCCACATTGGGCACCAGAATGTAGGGAGCCAGTCCTACATCACCCGTGGGTACCCTGAGTCCAGTGGCAACAAAGGAATGAGAAAAAGACAGATTAAGAGAGACAGTGGGACCGGGGGCCATCACTTATTACTCTGGAGGAGGCAGTGAAGGCCCCAAGCTTTGATCATCCACACTATTTATTGACGACAATCACTTTGATCTGTGGGGTAGAGGTGGAGTGATGGTGGATGAATCAGTGACCCGCAGTAAATCAGTGGCCAGAACTGGTGTGTCATTCTAAAGGGTGATAACAGTGGTGGTTTCAGGAGTTTCACAAAACAAGAACATGTGGTTATCTTTAGCCTGTTATCTATGTGCAGCTGGTGGAACGGGGACCTTACAAGGAGCCTACAAGTCTGGCTACGTCATAGTGCTACAAAGGGGTTTTACGTCCTTGAGCATAATGTTTATGGTAACAGAGCCTAGGTCACCCTGCACCGGAACATGAGGCATGAGGGGACCTTCCTCCTCAGAGGCCTCCTGTGGCCTTCCAGTTTGTTGTTCCTTGTTTATATGTTACTCATAACCCATTTATGCAGGCACTCTATAAGTCCTGTCTCCTCTGCTATTTTTCCCCACAGTGAGGAGTTGTGATCCCTTGCAGAGGAGGTGGTTCTGGTTTTCAGAGATTTCAGTCTTTTTGTGCTGGTTTCTTCCCATCTTTGTGGATTTATCTACCTTAGGTCTTTGAAATTGATAACCTTTGGATGGGGTCTCTGAGTGGACATCCTTTCTGTTGATGTTGAAACTATTTCTTTCTGTTAGTTTTCCTTCTAACAGTCAGGCTTCTCTGCTGCAGGTCTGCTGGAGTTTGCTGGAGATCCACTCCAGACTCTGCTTGCCTGGGAATCACACATGGGGGCTGCAGAACAGCAAAGGTTGCTGCCTGTTCATTCCTCTGGTAGCTGTGCTCCAGAAGGGTACCCACCAGATGCCAGCCAGAGATCTCCTGTATGAGGTGTCTGCCTCTGATGGGAGGTGTCTCCCAGTCAGAATACATGGGGGTCAGGGAGACACTAGAGGGGGCAGTCTGTCCCTTATTGGAGCTCAAGCACTGTGCTGGGAGATCCGTTGCCCAGAGCTGCCGGGCAGGGACATTTAAGTCTGCTGAAGCTGAACCCACAACTGCCCCTTTTCCCAGGTACTCTGTCCAAGGAAGGTGGGGCTTTATTTATAAGTCTCTGAGGGGCTGCTTCCTTTTTTCAGTGATGCCCTGCCCAGCAAGAAGGAAGTCTAGTGACAACCTGCCTGCAGAGGCCTTGCTGAGCTGCTGTGGGCTCCACCCAGTTGCTGTGTAAACTTCCCGGTGACTTTATTTACATAGGGGACGTTAAAAGCACCTACCTGAGCCTCAGCAATGGCAGACGCCCCTCCATCCACCCAGCTTGACCATCCCAGGTCCAGCTCCGACTGCTGTGCTGGTTGTGAGGATTTCAGGCCAGTGGATTTTAGCTTGCTGGTCTTTGTGGGGGTGGGACCCATCGAGCCAGATCACTCGGCTCCCTGGCTTCAGCCTCCTTTTTCAGGGGAGTGAGCAGTTCTGTCTCACTGGCCTTCCAGGCACCACTGTGGCGTGGGAAAACAAACTGCTGCAGCTAAAACAGCTGCCCAGTTTTGTGCTGGAAACCTGGGGCACTGGCGTTGTGGGCAACGGAGGGAATCTCCTGGTCTGTGGGTTGTGAGGACTGTGGGAAAAGCATGGTATCTGAGCCAGAGTGCCAGAATGTCGGGAAAAGTCCCTCACGGCCTCCCTTGGGTGGGAGAGGGAGTTCTCTGGCCCCTTGCGCTTTCTGGGGGAGGCGACACCCCCCAGCTTTGGCTCCCCCTCCTTGGGCTGCACCCACTGTCTAACTAGTCCCAATGAGATGAACCTGGTACCACAGCTGGAGATGCTGAGATCACTCGCCTTCTGGTCGTTCTCACTGGGAACTGCTCCTGGGAGCTCTTCCTAGTCAGCCCCCTTGGCATCTCAGCAAACTGACACAGGAACAGAAAACCAAACACTGCGTGTTCTCACTTACAACTGGATGTTGAACCATAAGAACACTTGGACACAGGAGGGGAACATCACCCACTGGGGCTTGTCGTGGGGCGGAGGGCAGGGGAGAGACAGCAGGGGATGGGGGATGGGGAGGAGTAGCATGAGGAGAAATACCTAATGTCAATGACGGGGTGATGGGTGCAGCAAACCACCGCCATAGCAGGTGCGTACCTGTGTAACAAACCTGCATGTTCTGCACATGTACCCCAGAACTTAAAGTCTAATTAAAAAAAAGAAAATGCCAACACAATGTCTCTTCTGGTCTGAGAGCAGCCATCTATAAAGCCTGTTGCAGCTTATTGTTCTGTTGTGGGTTGGCAGGGCTTGTGCTTTTATGCAGAGCTCATGGGCTTGCTCCTAGCGGAGGCTCCTGGCTAGAGGAGGGCTCTAACTCTCCTGGCACCTGCTGCTTAGTCTTGAGACGAAGTGTTTGGATATAACAACTAGTTTTTTGTTCTGCTGTGCTTGCGAAAAGACCTCAGAAAGCCTGTTGGTGCCCAAAATGATGAAAATAGTCACTACTAAGTATTCGTGGGCACCAAGGCATAAACATGTGCAAGGCACTGATCATAACAGCATTTTAACATTGATTTTTATTGTTCTGTAGCTTACCCTGGGCCACACACTTTGCTGGGAGCTCCACACATTGTCTTTCAAACCCTTGAGACACCTTTAAAGTTACAATCCTTTTGTAACAGATGAAGTGTCTGAAGTGTGGAAAGGTTTCTTGGCTTCTTTAAGTTCAAATAGATCCTGCAGCGTGGGGCTGGGGGGGTCCCTTGACTCCAGACTTGCCGGTCTCCAGTGCCAGCGTCCTGATTTTCCTGCCTCCAGATCTCAAGTATTTAGATGAATGATTTATTCATAACATGCTAACTCAGCAAACACATTGATTTGGTGTTTTCTATGTGTTAGAAACTGACTTACCTTGACATTGGAGGATAAAAAGATTGAGGGATTGGTTGATTAAGTGGCTTTTGAGTGCTTATGATATGCCAGAGGTATGCAATACTACAGAAGGGCAAAGATGAATGATCCCTTGTCTTAAGAAGAAAACACTGTTTCCTGGATATTCTGGACAGTGGTGTTAAAATATTACAGGACAAGAAGCAGCAGAAGCCTAAATGGAGAGCCTTCTGTTTGAAAACCCTACCTTATTTGAGAATTTCAGAAATGTATTAATCAAAGGAACTTAATACTTTTTGAATTGGAAAGGGTACAATCATATTTCAAGAATGGTTTGAGGTAGATTTAGCTTAGGTACAAATTATTGTAACTTGTGTATTAGTTTGTTCTCATGCTGCAAATAAAGGCATACATGGGACTGGGTAATTTGTAAAGAAAGGAGGTTTAACTGACTCACAGTTCCCCGTGGCGGGGAGGCCTCACGATCACAGCAGGAAGTGAAGGGGAAGCCAGACACATTTTACGTGGCAGCAGGCAAGAGAGAGCTTGTGCAGCAGGACTCCCCTTCATAAAACCATCAGAGCTTGTGAGACTTATTCACTACCATGCAAACAGTATGGGGGGAACCTTCCCCATGATTCAATCAAGTCCACCTGCCCCTGCCCTCGACATGTGGGTATTACTAGGATTCAAGGTGACAGTTGGGTGGGGACACAGCGAAACTGTAACACTAAGCCTACTTTTAGCCATTCCTAAAATATCCTTGAAATATAATTATTGCTTTCTAATGTATTCTCATTCAAGTTCTTGTTTGCTGATTTTACTTAAATTAGACCGCTTCACATACCTGCCACATCACTGTACACTGTGCGATTTTTACACAGCTTTGTCACTGACAGAAGTTATCACCTCTCTGTCCATCCATCTATTGCTTTGTTTTGACAAAGTGCTTGATTTTTGCAACATGATGTTTAAGTGGAAAGAGAGTCAATGTTTTCATGAATAGAGTTTAAACATTTCAATCTTTGTGACGTTATCAACAGCTCTTTTCTATATTAAAATACATTTTATGTTAAACATACTTGTATTCGTGGATGATCCAAACTGTTAGAACTAAAATTTACATTTATATAAGCCGGTCATTGATGTAAAGACAATATGGATATGTATTTATAAGTACTTTAGCATCATCAATATGAATGTGATTCCCAAATAAAAATCCACGAAATTGTGAAACATAGAGGAGAACGATATACAGACCTAGGGGAACCGCATTTCAGATAGGGGGACAAAGGAGAGAAGCCGGGACTGCGGTGAGGAAGTAAGTGTGTTTGAAATACTCACAGAAGGTCAGCGTGACCCAGATGCCGTAAGCCATGCAGAACCTGGCAGGAGATAAAAATGGGAAGAGGAACCAGGGCCAGATAACACAAGGCTTTGTGGAACATAGTAAGAAGTTTGAATTTTATCCAGGAGGAATGGGAAGTTACTGGAAGGCTTAACCAAGGAATGACATGCTTCTATGTACATCTGAAATAGGTCATTGCGTTTCCTCTGTGGAAAAGAGATTATAAGAGTGTAGGAAACGGTTAAGAAGTCATGACAGTAGTTTGGGAAGTGGTCATGAGCTGTGTCAGGTGACACAACGCTGTGAGAGGGAAGAGGGTGGACTCAGCTGGTCAGATGGTCGTGGGAAATGAGGGGCAAGAATGGGACTTCCAGACTTTTAGCTGGAGCAACTGGGCCGGTAGTTGTGTTTTCTTGGACTGAATGCTTTGAATGTTTAAGTTTCAGAGGCCTGTTAGAATTCTATGTCTAGTCAGGACTAGAAAATATAAATTTGGAAGTCACGTGCTTAGGGATGATGGTATTTGAAAGCATGATCCAACTCAGCTCAAGCAGAGATAGGGAGGATAGACGGAGAAGGGAGAAGGCCCAAGGTAAGCATCAGGGGTTAGAAGTCTGGCAGAGAAGCAGAAGCCCTCGGAGAAGACTGAGGAGTAGACAGAGGACCAAGAGAATCCACAGGACAAGGTGGCAGGGAAGCTTTCCAGAGGAAATGGACTCCCAGTGGCTAACAGAGACACCCAAATGTGATAACAGATTCAAGGGGCCATGGCGGGGTGAGAGGGGAGCCACCTCTTGACAAATGTCCTGCTTCATGCCCTTGATCCAGAACACTGTCTGTAACCAGAGCCAATTAAAACTGTGGCTAGATTCAACACCTCCACCTCACTGGCCATTTTAAAAGAAAACATCTGACAAAGACACTTCTAATTTGGAGGTTGGGAAGCCACCTGATCAGGGCTTAACTATCCAACCAAAAAAAACTGAACATGCTTGAATCCTAGATTTGCATCAACAGACTTGATTGAGAACCTGGGAGAAAACTTCTCCTACTTAACCCATAAACCCTTCCTTTGTTTTTGGCGTGCTCACTTTCATTTGTGCCAAAGGCTGTGCTTCCCCAGTCTGCAGGAGGTTTTTGGTTGAATGTTTTATAGAGGATAAAGCTCTTTCTTTTTCCTCTGCAGATTTCATGATCTTTTGTTAAGAGAGCTCAGTAGGTGAATTTTTGCTTTGAATAGGTAATTGCTTTACTGTGTGAATTCAATGGAAACAAAGTTTGTGGTTAAGGTTTAGGTAATTGAATAACATGATTATAACGATGGGCCCTGGACCCCAAAGTGGAAGGTCAGAGGCAGACCAGGAGGGATGACAGATCATGACAACATCGTAAGGCAAATGGATTTGTGGTTTATGTTGAAAAATGACCGGAGTAGGCACCACGGAATAAGTGAGCTGGAATGAAAGGGCTTAGCAGGAAAATGAGTTGTTAACATCAGTCGTTTTAATATTTTTACTGTTACTGCTTTTTGAGAGAGTCTCACTCTGTTGCCCAGGTTGGAGTGCAGCAGCACGATCTCACTCACTGCAACCGCCGCTTACCAGATTCAAATGATTCTCCTGTCTCAGTCTCTTGAGTAGCTGGGACCACAGGCACATGCCACCATGCCTAGCTAAGTTTTGTATTTTTGGTAGAGAAAGGGTTTTACCATGTCGCCCAAGCTGTCTCTGACTTCTGAGCTCAGACAGTCCACCCAGCTCGGCCTCCCAAAGTGCTGGGATTACAGTGTGAGCCACCACACCCAGCCAGGATCAGACTTACGGGGCGGTGCATTCATGGTCACGTGGCAAGAGCCAAGGCATGGTCCTGGGGCTGGGCCTCATGGGACGGTGGAGGAAAGGGTGTTGTGGGAGAGAAAGCTAAGGACTTGAGAGCTCACTGCCCAGTGGATTATCTACGTGCAAACGGAAGTCACTGAAAACAGTAACAGGAGTAGGTAGAGATAAAGACAGAAGCAGATGCTGAAGTCCTTGGTGGATGAAGGGAAGAAGGCGGGAGGTCTGACGATCATGGGGAAACACAGGTGGTGTAAGTCAGACGTGCTTTGAAGGAGCTGGGGCTTGTGGAGGAGGAGGAAGGAGATGACAGTTTGAACACGGCAGTGGGAGAAGGGCAGTGCTTACCCATTTGCAGGCCACGGCTTATACAGAACATGTGAGGGAAACACGTTCCCGTGGAGCAGGAGGCTGGGAATGTAGAGCTTGCTGTGGGTGAAGAGGGTTTTTAAGGAGAACCTAGCGGATGTAAGAGATTTAGGGAGCTGATATACATGATCAGGATGCAGAGGAAGAGTTTGGGAAAATGGGAACGGTGGGAAATTATAGAATGCACAGGAAGTGATGGAGGAGAGTTAAAAAATGGCCAAGTGATTTTGAAAGTCCAATCATTTCAGAACGCACAATGGTACAGCCTTCTGTGCTGAGGAGAAACACACCACTGCTTTGCTAAGGTGGCACGGCCATGCCGGCTGTCCACTGCTGCCCCTTCCCTGTCTGCCTTAAGCCCAGGAGCCCCATTCTCCTGAGCTTGGCTTGGGCGTATCCCAGCCTCCCCACAAAAAAAGCCGGACCATGCACTGAAGTCCCCCAGCAGTGACAGCCCCTTAATAGGAGGCTGGGCTCAGTTTCTCTCATCACAGGATTGAGCGTGGGTGTGGTGGGGAGTCAGCACTGAGCACAGGCATGACCGTAACATCCTGAGTGAAGTCAGCACGATGTCAAGGCATCAGAGCCTTACCTGCGGTGACCCGCCTGTGTTCAGTACCATGTCAAGGCATCAGAGCCTTCCTGCCGTGACCTGCCTGTGTTCTTCTCTGAAGCATGAAAGATCCACTGGGTCTACTTTGTTAGGCCCTAAACAGGATGTCACATGTCCAAGTTCTGACTTTGAACATATGCTAATAGCTAGTCTCATTGTGCCGCTTTATAAGATCACACAAATCACCATTTAGGATCCCAAAGTATTTCTGGTCCAGGTTAGGACACTTTGGGAAACATGAGAAAGGCTGTAGAATAGCCTTCAGTTTTTCATGAATGTTTTATCACCTGATGGATCAGTCAAATCCACAGATATCTGAATAAACAAAAAGAACTGAAAAGTGTCATGTAATTTTCCTCGTGTTCGCGAGTTACCTGGCAGGTGCTGTTTGTATCATACCGAGCACCAGCTCGGCCATGAGCCCCCCACCCAGGCAGCCCTGAGGGGAATGAGAGGCAGACACCCAGGTCCAGCCACAGACTGGGTCTGTCTGGGGGCCAGCGGCCTATTGAGCTGAGAACCTCGGGGGCTGACAGCAATCCAGGCTGAAGGCCCAGAGCAGATTCTGATCCACGCATTTATTCTCTCTTAAAGGCGATTATAATTAATAAACAGGTGTTCTGTATTTACTCATAACTCAAAAATATTACAAGTAGGCAGCTGTTACCCACGTACCACTAATTGCAAACTAAAAGGTATTCTCCACAAGGGAGCCACAGGGGCAGGGTGAACTTACTATTTCTCAAAAGCATCACGTCCTCTTCACCTCCTTTTTCGGGGAACAGCATGCTAACATGTCCCCGGTTGGCAGTGGGGCTTGCTGTCCTCATCCTGTTGCAAGCACAGGGAGGGAACTGAACACGTAGCAGTGAGCTTTTCCCCTCTGCCGGCAGCTTGGATTCCCGTCCGTCACCCGAGGGCTGAGCAGGTCAGCCTCCCCATCATTCTGCCTGTTAAGTGACTCAAAAGGCCAAAGTTCCCTTTCCCTGTAGCTGTTTAGCTGTCTCTTTTTATTCGGTTGAGCAAGTCAACAGCCTTGGCGAGGGCTGTAGAACGCAATTGTGCAAAATGCCTGTAATAAGGCAATGGTACTAGTCATATTTCTGGCTTTCTTGAGATGCTGTTGGTGGAGAAACACTTTCTGATGCTTCAAAGGCAACATGTTTTATACAGTTCAGTAAGGAAAAACCTTCCTCAATCCTCACTTTTGTAAACATGTCCATCTGGTTCCTTACTTTGCAAGGCTTCATTATTTTTGTGTAGTAGTTTCTGTGGCTCTTCATAACAAGGTTAATTATCTCACTAGCAAGTTAATGTATTCCACCAGGAGCACCTTTGGTTACCTGTCTCCCTGTTGCGTATTTTCCCCTATTTCTTCCAGTAGAAGGTTCAGCGAGGCTGCATGCTTGTACAATAAAGGGTAGTGCGGGGGCAGGGCAGGCCTGGGGGGCCCCTCCCCTGACAGCCGCGGCCTGCGTCTTAGGGACAACGGACAAGGGCACCATCCAAGCGGAGAGAACACACCTGCCCCTTCCCCACGGGTCCTGTCTGCCTGGAGTTCTCTTCTCCCTCCTTTCCCTCAATTTCTTGAGTTTTTTCTTTTTTGAAAAAAGGATAACTTTATTGAGATGTAATTCACATTCCATACAACTCACCCATATAAACTGTATGACTCAATGGCTTTTAATATATTCACAGGTAGGTACAGACATCACGGTCAATTTTAGAACATTTTTGTCACCTCAAAAAGAAACCTAGAATCTTTTCCGAATCATCCCGTCTTCTCACCCCCATGGCTAAGAAACCGTTTATGTGCTTTCTGTCCCTGTGGACGTTTCCATTCTGGATTTTCATAGGAATGGAATCACAGAACATGTAGTCTTCCGTGACTGGCTTCTTTCACGCCCGGTGGCGTCATGAGGTTCAAGCATGTTGTAGCGCGTATCAGTACTTCATGATCTCATGGCAGAATGAACTTCCATTATGCAGACGGACCTCAGTTTGCTCATCCATTCAGCTGTTGAAAACCTGGCTTTTGTGAACAATGGCTGTGAACATGGGTATGAAAATATCTCTTCAAGAGCCTGCTTTCAATTACTTTGAACATATGGGTAACTTGTCTTTAGCGGCCTCATTACGAAAGGGAAAAATAAACATGCAGAATTAATTTCAGCAATATATTTTACTTAGTTCAATATATCCAAAATCTCATGCCAACAAATCATCAATTATAAATGTTCTTTTTCACACGAGATCTGTGAAATCCAGGGTACAGTTTGCACTTACAGCTCACCTCGGCTGGAACCAGCCCGTTTCACGTGCTCAGCACCCACATGTGCCCACGGCTACTGTGTTGGACAGGACCCTGCACCCCTGGAGGTGGGATTCGGGAGAAGCTGACTGTGTGGTGGTAGGTGCTCCTGAACTTCAGGCTGCATCCTCTCTTTCTTTCTCTCACTCCTGGAGAAACATACGGCAAAAGCTCTCGGCAAAGCCTCTAATGAGTGTTCAATTTATAATTGGCGATGATGCATCTTTTGGTGTGCCAACCCAGGGGGTGGAGGCTGATGTGAGAGGGTTACCATTGTAATTAAACCACATGCTTTAATAGTGGCTTGTCGTACATTTTTCATAAATGCCTGAAGTCGTGACATTAGGAATATATGAAGAAAACAAAAACTTCTTCCAAGACAAATAATGTGAGTCATTAATATAATATTGCCCCTTTTCACTTGAACTGTTTATTTAAAACCTAGGTAAGGGGGGTGTAACAGAATAACGGATGCGCTCATGATGCCCATCTCTGTAAGTCCGGCCTCAGCTGATGTCAGTCAGAGTCTTCTAGACCAACAGAGGGTGCTGCCAGGCTCAGCTTTGCCGTTGTCTTGGGCACATTCATTCAGCGTCTCTGGCTCCCAGCATTTGTATCTTCACACAATGAGCTGAGTGTGGTTCAGGGCCTAAGAAAGTACCTAGCGCAGTGCGGGAGAGGGAGCAGGCTGCTGCTTTCTTTTCCTTCCAGACCCCCGTGAGCTAGTGCATCACCTTGTTCATCCCTCCTCCCAGACGTGGATTTGAGATCACAGTGTGTGTTATTAGAGACAGAAAGAGGGCCACCGAGATAAAGGCAGCAGGCTACCAAGGACATTTTTATATTCTTTTACAGACCACTGGGGTCACTTGAATTTAAAATCCACCAGGTGCAATTTTGCAAACTATCTTAATTATCTTGACATTATAAAAGCATGCCATCTTGTACTTCTGGCATCTGAGTAATTAGGACTTTGAACACCAGTGCCTTCTAGGTCACCGGCTTGCATTTTTTCCACTGCAGATTGACTGTTAGTCATTACCACCTTTCTGTTCCAACAGAAACCTTTCTAAATGAGAGCAGGATTGGACAGGATGGCTTTGATTTGAATCGCTGTAAAAACGACGTTTATGTATTGAGCTGCATTGAATTTTTATTTGTGCATTGAACTTTGTTTTATATTTTAAAAGACAAATAACAAGGCAATTATATTTGGCAGATAAAAAGAGATATATAAGCGTGATAAATTTGGCTGTGGGTCTCTGTGATCTCATATAATAATCATTTGGTTCAAAAGCCTAATGCTCTTTCAGGGCAGCTTTTACAACTCAGTTAAGAAGAATTCAAATAGTCCCCTGGGCACACCCAAGACACAGCAACACTATAAGCCACTGCTTATTAATTGCTTTTTAGGTTAAGAAATATGGTAAACAAAGTTTTTGATTTTTGAGAGTCATTGAAGTAAAATGAAATTTACCCTTCACATGCTAATTTACCCTTAATTATGGGACATTTTTTCCATTTTGTAATGGATGAAATGTGTGAAGTTTTTGAAACCTCTTTAGATGGAAGTTGTATCTTTTCAGTTTATTTTTCTAAGAAACTTTGCTGGCAAATAAGAAAGTTCATTTACCTGGGGATACCTATAAGTACTGAATGTTAAATATTTGTTGTGGAAAGATGAAAATGACATTAATGCATCAATTAACAGTGCAGTATTTTTAACACATTGTTAGGTCCTACTTCTGGTTTTCAAAATTATAACAGCATTATGTCATAGGAATAAAACTCTCCTTATAAAATATTTATATACAAATAGTACATATTACAAAGTGTGATATGTAGAGAATGTATTATGTAGTATTTGACGTATAAATACTCACAGCATTTTAAAGGACTTCCTTGGTCCAGCAGAAAGCAACTTTGTTAGAATGTTATATAACCTTTTTTTTTTTTGACTAAAATTTACTTTAAAGGAATGATACAATCTTTTAGGCAAACTACCAAACAAACAAAAATTCCCTTTTCATTTTCCATTGAGTTGGTTTAGTTGAAAATACTTAGTTTTAAAAAAATCAATATTTTAGAACACATTTTGTCAGACGAAGCTGAAGGTTTGGGGTCTGTTCATTACAGTGAGGGAGGGAATTAAAGCCCAAAAATGACCTTGTGCAATTGGAAAAGTTGTCAGAAGCGCATGTGTCTGTGAGGGTAAGAAGCAGGTAACTGCACTTGGTGGGGATGCTCACTAAGCAACCATTGTGCTCCAGGGAGCGTTGACCCGCGCTACTGCGGTGCTGAGCCTGGGTCGGAGCCAGCAGTGCTGACTGTGAGTCAACAACTCCCTTTAGAAAAATGGAAGCAGTACATCAGAGTCAAGCATAGCATCTGCTGCACCCACAGGACGGTCACTGCCGGGCGGTGCTCACGCCACAGTGAGCTCCCTTTGAGCTGGGTGTGATGGGGAGGGCCTCGTCCCTGCCTCCCACCGCTGCTTTAATGCTGCTGGCTGCCCGCTTACCATCACCCAGGATTGCCTAAGAACCCACCCTAGGTGTTCAGCTCTGTTTCTTTGTCTTTCACAGTTTCCCTCCCCCTTATCTTCATGGTCCAGTGTGTTTTATTTCACTGCCTGGGTTAGTATGAGTAAAGTGTTAGAAGTAGACTTTAGGTCACAGCTCCTACTTGGATAAGTTAATTGGCCTCTCTCTCTCAGCTCTCTCATCTCCAATACAGGTAAATTTATTACATTGACTCATTAAAACCCCAATCCTTGAGAGGAAGGTTGATTGTACATGGGTCTTTTCATGTATAATACATGGCCTACTTTCAGTGCCTTTGGATACACACCCAGAAGTGAGATTACTGGGTCATTTGGGGGTTCTGTATTTAGTTTTCTGAGGAACCACCATGTTAGTTTCCATAATGGCTGTAGCAATTTACATTTCCACCATGTATAAGAATACCTTTCCTCTGCATCCTGTCCAACATTGATTTTCATCTTTTTGATAATAACAGGGGTGAGGGATACCTCATTGTGGTCCTGATTTGCATTTCCCTAATAATTAGAGAATCTAGCATTTTTTCGTGTACCAACTTGCAAACCTTATTCTGAGGAAGTCAGGTAGTTTGCCCACTTTAACATCTAATTATTTGTTTTCCTGCTATTGAGTTGAGTTTCTTTGTATTTTGGGTATTAGTTTCTTATCTGGTGTATGATTTGCAGATGTTTTCTTCCGTTTTGTGGGTTGTGTCTTCTCTCTGTGGATCATTTCCGTTGCTGTGCAGAAGTTTTTAGTTTGATGCCATCCTATTTGTATGTTTTTGCTTTAATGGCCTGTGCTTTCAGGGTCTTATCCAAAAAATCATTGCCCGCACCAGTGTTACAGAGCTCTCCTCTACGTTTTCTTCTAGTCATTTAGAATTTCAGTTTTTATATTTAAGTCTTTTATTCTTTTATTTTTTTTTTTTTTGAGACAAGGTCTTGCTCTGTCACCCAGGCTGGAGTGCAGTGGTGTTATCGCGGCTCACTGCAGCTTCTGCCTCCCGGGTTCAAGTGATTCTGGTGCCCCAGTCTCCCAAGTAGCTGGGATTACAGGCATGTGCCACCACGCCCAGCTAAGTTTTGTATTTTTAGTAGAGACGGGGTTTCACCATGTTGCCCAGGCTGGTCTCAAACTCCTGACCTCAGGTGATCCACCCGCCTCACCCTCCCAAAGTGCTGGAATTACAGGCAAGAGCCACTATGCCTGGCCAAATCTTTTATCCATTTTAAGTGGATTTTTGTGTCTGGTATAAGGGTCTAATTTCCTGGTTTTGCATGTGGATATCGAGTTATTCCAGCATCATTTGTTGAAGAGACTCTCCTTTGCCCACTGTGTGTTCTTGGCACCTTTGTAAAAAATTAGTTGACCCTAAATGTGTGGGTTTATTTCTGGGTGTTCCATCCTGTTCTATTGATTGATATGTCTTTTTTTTTTTATGTCAGTTCTAGGATGTACTAATTACAGTTGCTAAAAGAGTTTAAAGAACGGAGTGTGATGCCTCCAGCTGTTCTTTTTCTTCAACATTATTTTGGCTATTTAACATCTTTTGTAGTTCCATATGAATTTAAGGGTTGTGTTTTCTATTTCTGTGGAAAATGACATTGAATATTTGATAAGGGCTACATTGAACATATAGAACATATTGGGCAGCATGTACATTTTCACAATATTACTTCTTCCATCCATAAATATGGAAAATATATCTATTTATTTGTGTTCTCATCATTTTCTTTGGTGTTTTATAGTTTTTTGGTATACAGGTATTTTACCTCCTGGGTTAAATTAATACTTAAGTATTTATTTTGTTGCTATTGTAAATGGGATCTTTTAAAATTTACTTGTTAAATATTTGTTATTAGTGTATAGAACGCTACTGACTTTTGTGTATCGATTTTATATCCTGAAACCTTAATCTGTTTATAGGTCCTAACAGTTTTTTGGCGGGGCCATTAGGGCGTTCTGTATAAAAGATCAATTCTTCTGCAAGTAGAGACATTTCACTTCTTTCCTCAATTAGAATGGCTTTGGTTTCCTCTGCTGGCTAGGACCTCCAGTGCTCTGTTAAATAGGAGTGGTGAAGGTGGCATCCTTTTCCCTGATCCTAGGATAAACCCGTTCAACTTTCCACCATTGACAATGACATTCGCTGCGGGCGTGGCAAGGACGCCTTTCCTGTGCTGAGGTTGGCCCCCCTGAGCCTGATCTGCGAGAGTCTGCTGTCGTGAAGGGCCTGGAAGCAGGCTGGGGACGGAGCCTGGAGCACCTGTGGGCCCTGCTTCCTGGGAGTGGGGCCTCTGGCTACTTTCTCCCATGTGGCACCTCTGTGGGCCAGGCCGGATCTGTGCCTGCTTGCTGTGAGCCCCACCTATTTCTGTTCCTAACTGACCCTGTGAGCACCCCCCGTGCTTCCCATGGTGCAGGACAGGAGTGAACTCCTGCAGAGGGGCCCAGAGGGTGGGGAAGCAGCACTTCTGCCTGCAGCTCACTTTCTCCCTGTGCAAAGGCAGACCCAGAGGAACCTCTGCATGTGGGGCTGTGCCAGGCTGGGGAGGCGTGGGCAGCCAACACCTCTGGCTCCTCTTTTTACTGTTGAAACAGCTCTTCTTAGCCCTGGCCAGGAGTGTGTCTCAGCCGTTGTCCTGAGTTCTGGGACATGCACGGTGGCATGCTTGCCTGTGGAGAGCTGCTAGTTGAATTTCCGTGGTGGTGAGTGACGTCTGCCTTCTCCCTGATGTCACACCCAGAACACAGTCTTGTTGAGAAGATTATCTTTGTGAAAAAGCAAAGAAGAGGGGAGAGAACCAAAGTACCTTCAGTGTTTTTCTGTAGAATTGGGTGTGCAGCAGAGCAGGAAGGGAGAGCCGTGGAGACCCCTGAGTGTAGACAACACCCAGAGTCCAGCTGGGCAGTTTGGCAAGGGGCGTGCAAAGCAGCGCGGCTCCCCCAGCACTGTGGCCGCTTGGGGCGCACCGTTCTTCGTCGTGGGGAGCGAAGGCCATCCTGTGCCTCCTGGGGTGTTTGGCGGCTCCTCTGGACCCCTGCCTGCCAGTGGCAACCCCTCCCCTAGCTGTGCCCAGCTCAATGTCTCCAGACGTTGCTGAATGTCCCCTGGCGGGGTGGGGAGGGCATTGCCCCTGTGGGAGGACCACGGGTGAAGAGGCTGAGGCAGGGCTCAGAGGAGGTTTTTGGTTTTCAGTTGAGATGAACATGGTCGGTCTTGGGGAAGGAAGCAGGAGTGACGGTGGAATAGGACAAAGGCAAAGGGAAGAGGTGGAAGTTTTTCCTCGAATTTTGGCTTGTGTTTGAAATGATAAGAAAGTTAAAGGGTTTAAATGTGACTTTGCGAAGACATTAGAGAGAACTGGTATTTTCCTATCTCATATTTATTTTACGTTCCTATATATGCACAAAGACCTGCGCTGAACCTGGCGTGGGGTGACGTGGTGAGGACAGCACCCAGCGAAGATGTCCTGGCTCCTAGCTGTGGCTTGGTGGCTCTAGTACACCCTGTACATAGGGTTTAGGTAGGTACTAGTTTTCTGTCTATGTGGTCAGAAGTCTCATCTTCAGAGTTTAAACTGCAGGCTTTGCCCTGACACCTCTGGTTACTGCTGTGACCTGGGCCCTGCTCCTGATCCTACCTCCTCCTGCTTCACCTGCTGCTGGCCCAGGCCAGGTGAGGTTCCCACGTGCCTGCTGGCCTGAGAAAGGCCCCTGTGAATTACAGCAGTACTAGAGGCAGACGCAAGGGAAGAGGATGGAGAAATTAAATAAGGAATAAGATCGCACAAAGCCAGGAAGATGCCGAAAAGGGACTTGGCTGTGCCGGCATTTTGCTTTGCGTGACTTTGTGCTGGAATGAGCCGTCCAGAGACTGTCCACCCATTGCCCCCTGGTACCTTGTGCTGTGCTCAGGGCTGGCAAAACACCTGAATGAATGTGGCCTAAGTGCTCTGTGGCAAGAGACAGAACATGGCTTTGTTATTTTTCCATCCAGAATAGGAGAGTGGCTTTTGGAATCAAGATTTAAAATTCAGTCATATCATCATGATTCGCAAAATTTTTCTTTGTATTTTGGCTTGTATTTGAAATGATAAGAAAGTTAAAGGGTTTAAATGTGTTATTGAGAAGACATAAGATAGAACTGATATTTTCCTATCTCATATTTATATTACTTTCTTATATAGAGTAGGCTATGGATTTTATTTGGACGCTAATCATATGTAATTGCTATAGCAGTTATTTTGGTTAAGCCAACTAGATTTACCTCTAATCATTCATTTTATGTCCTAGATTTAAAAATAACTTTTTGTTCTCTGTAAACAGCCTAAAAGTTGCTTTAGATTTATATTTCATAATATGTAAAAAATGCAAAAAGGGATTTGTTTGGCTGGAGAGACATTTTCATTTTTCCCTTTAGTTTTACACAACAATTGTGTGTGCATAGGGGCTGCATTTCATGCTGAATATTCACTTGGTGTGGAAACTGAATAACATGCCGCTCTAAGAGTTAATAAAAATGTTGGATAATTTGCATCTGTGAAATATCCATTTAACAGATAATTGCTTATTCATGTTTCTGCTTGGTAGTGGCTGGACATGTAAAGTTTCTAAACTGCAAAATGAAAACACATGAGCAAACAAGAGGCCCCGGGTTACATGACCGATGCGTGCTCAAAGCAGCATCTCTAAAACACCCTGTCGAGTTAATCGCGAATTGGTGCCCGGGGGATAGAGGGCCTCTGTAATGAAAACCTCAGTTAGCAAATAGCAAGAAGAGAGAGAAAATTGTTTTAAGTAATAGAAATTCAACCAGCCAGATAATCAAAGAACACATAAAGTGTCTATCGGGAGATGTCCGCGGTAGGAAACCCACAGAAAAAGTTCTGCATCTCACTCTTGCTTTTGTTTTTGGTTTTGGATAAAATTTCATTTAAGTAGAAAGATCAACATGCTTTCTCAATCCTCCTTACCTCTTTCATGCACTGTATTTGCCAAAGTGGTATAGACAGAAAAAAAGCAGGAATCTTGTAGATTTCCACCCTTGGTCCTTCAACTAATTTTAAAATCACTTTTAATTCTTTTATTCAGGCCTACGTTCTAAGTCACGCTCCCCTCGCAGTCTCTGCCTGCTATTTTACCTCATTAATATTTACCAGCTTTTCTGAATTTAGGCGCCTAATTTTGTATTTTCATGTCTTTCTCTGCATATCCTTCAGATCCTAATTTTCATGTAAAATATGTAAACTATAATTTCCATATTCTTTTAAGAGATAGCATGTACCTAAACAAAGGGGTGGCTCTCCAGTGATTTTTTTTTTTACTTAGCATTTTTTGCCAGAATCGGTCACATGGGATTTATTCCCATGCCCGCGTCTACCCCTTTTCCCTCCTTTTCCTGCCTCCTTTCTCCTTCATGTTCTCTCCCTTCCTCCTCCCGCCAGCCTACGTTTTCCCTCCCTGTCTTCCTTCCTCCCTCCTGCCCTCCTTTCCTTCTTTTCCTTTGTTCCTCTGCCCTTTCTTCTCCCCCTCCTCTCCACCCTGTTCTCTTCACCAGTGTTTACTGGGTGCTTACTGCACAGGAGCCTCTGAGCGTCCAGAGCTGGCTCAGGAAGCTCCGACCCCTCCTTCTCCAGGCTCAGTGTGTTATTCCTCATGGGGAACACTGGGAACAGCAGGGCCCAGCTGAGTTTGGATAGTGTCACTTAGTGCTCTTTCGTTGCAACCATTTGAAAATAACATGAAAGAAAAGGGGAGTTTCCCGAAAAGTATTGGTGGTAGCGATGAAAGCCAGGCTCAGAGAATAAACTGGAAGCTGAGAAGCTAGTCTTGCAAATAGAAATCGGAGGGACTCAGGGAGCAAGGAACCCTGCCCTGATCTCTGGGCAGGAAGGTTCACTCAGCACTGTTACCGTGACAAACATCATACACCTCTGTTGTCCTCTCATCACGGATCCACAGTCCAAGCCTGGAGGGAGGATGACTGACAGCCACCAGCTGGTCACATGCCTGCCCGACAGCTGCACCGGAGCTGATGAGGAAAAGCTGTTTTGATTCCAGTGGAAGGCAGGTTTCTGGATCTAGCTTCAAGACACCAACACGATGAGCAAGGGAACTTAAATCATGCCACTGTTAGAAAGAAAAGAAGCAAGACAGGAACTACCCCTTCCCTCCAAACAAAAAGAAAAATGAAATTCAGACAGATATTCACTATGATTACTGTGTATGATCTCAGTCTCAACTTACATCTGTTTTTCAACTATATTTCAGAGAGAATTCGAAAGTTTTCTGATAAAAGACAAATAAAATATTATAAATGGTAGAGAAATGAGGATCAAATATTACTCTTGCAGAGGTGTAAGAATTTTGCGTCTTGTTCAAGCTACATCGGTTGCACCTGACATAGCGGATGCCCAATAAGTACTTACGGAGTGAGTGTGAGCCAGAACATGGAGAATACTTACGCTGTTATGTCATTTCCTTCCATTTTGCTCGGAAGTCTGTGGGAAGAAAAAACAGATGAAGTGGATGAAGAGACAGGCCCAAGGTTAGCGATGGACACGGGCCATGGGTGAGGTTTAATGTGCTAGGGTGGGCAGCCCTGATCGTATTGATTAAAAGAAATAGAGGCAGGGTCTCTGCTGCCCAGCCAACAGTGCATTTGTGCAATCGTAGCTCATTGCAGCCTCAAACTCCTGGGATTAAGCAACCTTCCTGCCTAAGCCCCTGAGTAGCAGTAACCACAGGTATGAACCACCACCTGCAGCTAATTTTGTTGTTTGTAGAGATGGGGTCTTGCTATGTCATCCAGGCTGGTCTCAAACTCCTGGCCTCAAGAGATCCTACCACGTTGGCCCCCCAGGGCACTGAGGTTGCAGGCTACATTGATTTTCAATGTATAGTGTTGAGTTTCTTTGGATTCTAGGGGCCACTTCAGACTGAGCTTCTGAACAGAGAAGATCTGATTGGTTGCCCCTCACTTGCAAATTAAACAAACTTCAGCACGTTACTAATAACCTCTTTCTGTCCCCGTTTTTACATCTATGAAATTGGGATATTAATACTCAGTTCTCAATATGATTACAGAAGTCAAATGAGATGAAAAATCTGAAAGCACTTTGAAGACTTCAAGTTAAAATATTCTTATTAATAAAAATCACCCAACTAGACAGTTTTTATACTTTTATTTTGCTTTATAAGAACAATTTCACATGTGGACCCCAACCATAAAATTAAGGGTCCCCCTTTTTGTAGAAAAAAAAAGGTTTATATTTTGTTTGAAGCAGAGGCTGCTATAGATTATCTTTTTTAAGCAGCTCTGCAGGAATAAAATTAGACAAAAAGTCTTATGTAAACAGATGGAGAAAATTACTTAGCACAAAGGTGGTGAATTTGTTTACAGAATGTGAGATTGGTGAAAACAAAGCTGTCAAGTTGATTTACAGGTTACGTGAGAGGATTCAGTTCCTTAGACAACAGCCCAATGAGCGGATACCCTTTCCTATGCCAAGCGCCTTTGCTGAGCTTTGTGGGTGTCTGCTGCATGGGGCCCAGCCTCCTGGTTATGGGTCACTTGCCTGCTTGCCTGGGAGATTCAAACAAAGACAGAAACATAAAAGGAGAAAGAAAAGAAAAAAAATCAAAACAACAATAACAACAATGAAAAAAGCAACACGTTTCTTCTTGAAAGTAAACAAAAAGAACCATCATTATGATCAAAAACATAAAGCTTGCATGGTTTTACACTTAAATGAGTTCTCCTCAGGTTGATCTTCAATAGTCTGTTCTCTTGAATCACCAGAAAATAAGTCGTTTTCAACCTTCTCTTTTTATCTTGATTAGAAGAGCCTGCACAGCGCATGAATTCTTAAAGTAATTATGTTAACGTAATTATTTTCTTTTAAGTTTTCTCATCAGATATCATTGCAACATGTAGTCTTCATTTAACCCAAGATATACTCAAAATATTCAGACCTAATTTTAATGCCACACTTTTTTCACCTTTTTTACAGTGAAAACTGACAGTGCACTAAATACCTTTTAGATGCCCAGTATTTAATATTGTTTATTTGTTGAAAGGAATGTGGACTTGAATAGGAAATAATTTGCCATATGTTTTGGAAAAGTTATTTTTAATCCTATTCCATTTATTACTTAATATTAAACCTTCCAGTGGTGACAGGATTTTCTGTGCATTAAAGAGGACACTCAAGGTGTTCAGGACACAGCTGTGTACTCAAATGGTTGTCAGAATAGTTGTGAAAAAATGCAAATGAAACAATGACTAGACTTGGTAAGGACCATAAAGTCTATGCAGAGTCAGTGGGGAGTAAATTTAAAATCCCTGACTATACGTGCGTATTTGCCAAACTCATTGATACCCTGTCAGCATTTTGAGAAGGCTCTATCAACTAAGGAGATATTTAAGAGCAACAATAAATATTCCTTTAGTAGACTGACACTTAACAGAAATGTAAAGTAAAATATCCTTGAATAGCATTTTTCAGGTGGAGTTTGAGATGACATAGTCCAATACTTTAATTTGAAGATAAGAAACTAGGGCACAGAGAAAATTTATAGCTACCCCAAAGTCACATAGCATTAAAGGTATTGAAGCAAATTTCTTTAATCTCTACTTTGTAACCAAAAGAAGAATCCTCATGTTTACTTTACAAATAACTAGGGGGTGGATGTGGGGGTTCCATCTCCTCCTTAAGACGATGGGAAAATCTCTTGGCCTTTATGGACTCAAATTCTGGAGATACCATTGTATTAGTCTGTTTTCCCACTGCTGATAAAGACCTGCCCAAGACCGGGCACTTTACAAAAGAAAAAGGTTTAATTGAACCTACAGTTCCATGTGCCTCGGGAAGCCTCACAATCACGTTGGAAGGCGAGGAGGAGCTTGTGCCGGAAAACCCCCCTTACAATAACCATCAGCTCTCATGAGACTCACTATCATGGCAGCAGCGCAGGAAAGACCTGCCCCATGATTCAGTTACCCCCCCGCCGGCTGCCTCCCACCAACACATGGGAATTTGAGATGAGATTTGGGTGGGGACACAGCCAGACCATGTCACCCATATTAAAGTCTTTCCATGAAATATCATTGCAACACCTAGCTTCTTTTGATTTAACCCAAGACATAATGAAAATACTGTTTTTTTGAATTTTGAGAGCCGACATATAAGTGATCCAAATGTGTTGATGTTGGCTGGGTGGGTAGAATATAGGGACCCCTACAATCATGCGTTCCTCTCTTTAGGTCACAGCATGGTGTCCCTGACAGTGCTTTAGCTCAGTTGAGCAGACATTGGTGAGGAGTTGACTGTGTGCCAAGCCTGTGACTAACAGAAGCCTAGGCTGAACAAGGACAAGCAAGCAACTTTTTTCTGGGCTTTTTGCAGCACATATATAAACTATTTGCAAGCTTTACTATGTTTTTCTCTGACTCATGGATTACTTAGAAATGTGTTGCTTAATTTCCAAATATTTAGCAAATTAAAATAAGTTGTTATTAATTTTTTATTCCAATCAGAAAATTAACTTCACGACACCAATAGTACTAAATTTATTGAGATTTAAATAGCAGTAAATAGAGTTATGTGGCCCATCTTGGTGAATCCACCACATACAAATGAAAGCAAATGTGTAATATGCTGTCAACCAGGTCAAGATTTCATAGCATTATGAAGATTCATTATCCTTACTGACTTAAAGGCTACTTCTATCAATTTTCAAAAGAGAAGTGTTGACATCTATCTATTTCTTCTCTAAGTTTTGGTAGTTTTTGCTGCATACATCTTGAAGTTGTATTATTAGATTTGTACATATTTATGATTGTTATATGTTCTTGGTAAATTTACTCTTTGTCATTATGGAGTATCTCTTTTTATTGCTAATAACATATTTTATCCCAAGTCTACTTCATCTGATAATAGCATTTCATTTTTTGTATTAGTTTTTATATTGTAAGTCTATTTTAATTTTTTTGTTTTTATTCTATATCCGCCTTATATCTAAAGTGAATTTCTTGTAGGTTGCATTTTATAAGTTCTTGAATTTTTATCGAATATGAAAATTTCTTTTTTAAAAATACAGTGTTTAGTCCATTTGCATTTAATATAATTAACAACCTGGTTAGCATTAAGCCTGCTATTTTACTGTTTTCCAGTTTTTGGTTCTTTGCTACTCTTTCCATGTGTTCTTTTCTCCTTTGGGGTTAATTTTTTTTCAGTCTTCGTGTTAGTCCATTCTCATGCTGCTATGAAGAAATACCCGAGACTGGATAATTTATAAAGAAGAGAGTTTTAATTTACTCACAGTTCTGCATGGCTGGGGAAGACTCAGGACACTTACAGTTATAGTGGAAGGAGAAGCAAACCCGTCCTTCTCACATGGCAGCAGGAGAAATAAGTGCCAAACAAAGGGGGGAAAGCCCCTTTTAAAGCCATCAGATCACGGCAGCAAAGAAAGTGAGCAATATGTGTGCGCAGTACAGCAGAAACTCTTACCGCTCTGTGGAAATAACATATGGGATACAAACAGAATGCAAATGGAGTTATGGGCTCATTTTGTTCCTGCTTGTGCAGAACCTTTGGTGTCAGGCCACCTCTGGGCTGCCGGTGAGTTTATGGATTGGCCTAGCTGTAGCCTATCCAGTTGTGCCTGAAGTGAGCTGGAGCTCAGCCAGCATCCCGTGAAAATGTTAGAAAATGAGAGTCAAGTAGGGCTTCTGATGCCCCCAAATCATGTTATGGTTCTGATCAGCCATCCATACAAGCGCCTTTCGTGCATTGAATCCGGTGTTCGTGATGGATCTACGTTGCTGTTTGCCTCTTGTAACCCATAGCATGAGAATGCAAAATTCCGGTTCGGAATGCAGTCAGTGGCACTGTGACTAGGTGTTTCTCTGTAAGAAACTAAGAAAAATACAGCCAAGGAAACGGTTGGTGCTTTCATTTTGTTTCACTTCAGGTCTGCCTGGATGGTCAAAACAGATGGGAAGGAGCCATGCGGGCATGATCCTGCTCCCTGGCCTGGTGGAGATACAGAGACAGCTATCATCTCTGCCCTCCGCCCTGGTTACTCTCTTGGTGAGGTCACGTAGAGTTTAGCAGGGATGTTCATGTGACCATCGTCTGTATTTGTGAATCGGTTCATATTTCAGTTGCAAGCAATGTGATAACTTTGAAGTTCAGTTGCTGGTTAAGGGCTACCTTTTTTTTATTAAGTTGATACTAAACTTGATGTCTTTTTGCACAACTAACAGAGATTACTGGTGCTACCTTTGAGCTTTTGATTATTTATGAAATCCTAGATCTTTAGCTTCGTGTTGCATAAGGGGTACTTTTCCAAAATTGCTTTTGGTGGGAATATTGAAGTTGACATTGTTATGATCACAAGTTTAAACTGGCATATAAAGAAGTGGCAATAAATTGTAAGTCTGCCATTATTCATGATGCTTAGCCAAATGAAAACACAATTAATACTCCCATAAAGAATTGGAATAATGTCAGCTCAGAAACTGCAAGTTTAGATAGTTTCACATAGTGAATTTTCGTGGATGGAATAGTTAATCATTTTAGTGGCTCTTGGGAGTAAATTCAGGCTGTTTTACTTGATCCACTTCTTATCATTATCCTTACAAGGTCTTCGGAGATAACACAGCACTGATAGTTGTTAATAGACTTTATCAGGTTTAGAATTTTATCTTGATACACTGATAGAATAAGCTTCAGGAATACTTCAAAGATTTCAATGGTTTCCAGCTGCCAAATGCTAGATTTAATTATTTACTAGGACCAACGTGAGTGTTTATGCATACCACTTGTGGTGCAGCACACAAGTATTATCCAAATTGAAATTAGGAATTCAACTGAAGTCCATGTAGAGTCAAAGAATGTGAATATTTGGGGGAACTTGAAGATGATCCAGTTCACTTTATTTTGTAGAAAAGAAAACAGATTCAGGGAAAGGGCATGTATTATCTAAGGTGATACAGCAGGTTTGAAGCAGAAACACAATAGAATCTCTGTTCTCTTGCTTCTCACATCCAGAATTTTTTCATGATACTGAACTACTTATGTTTCTGATTCCTTTATTTTTTCTGTTTTATATTTTGCCATTATTATCTTGCCAAGATCCCATCCTTTACTCCAAATATTTAAATTTGTTACCACTATTGTCTCTTTATAAGTAAAAACACTAGTTGTTATATAAATGACTATTCAATTATTTTGCATTTTTTGGGTTCAGTACAAAGTTAGTAACAAATCAACATTATAGACATTGGCAATCCAAGGGCACTCAAGTCCTACAGGGTACATCAGAAAAAGGCTAAATGCCAGCTGTGCTGTGAGTGGACAGAATCTAGCTCTCATGTGGATTACTGAGTATTTGATGTTCTTCAGCAATGTCACTAATCTTCCGTTGTTTCTTCTTTAAAGTGATGGATTTAGGTCTTGCTATGCTTGACTTTCAAGCTTCTTTTGAAATAATTACAGGTTCGCAGGACGTTGCAGAAGGTACAGGGATGCCTTAGTTGCTCTTTGCCAGTTCTCCCAGTGGTGACATCTGGTGTAGCTATAGCGCGTTATCAAACTTGGAAACTGACATACGTACAATTCGAAGAGCTTACTCAGATCTCAACAGTTCTGTATGCATTTGTGTGTGTATGTGTGTGCATTCTATGCACACGTTGATCTACATGTGATCTACATGTAGATCTACATAGCTGCCGCCTCTACAGTCAAGTCACAGAACTGTAGCCTCCCCACCAGGCTCCATTTTGCTATCTTTGTGACCACTCTGACACCTTTTCCTTCGCTCCTCCTCTGTTCTCTGTCTTTACAATTTTATTTCAATAATTTATGTAAACGCAATTGTACAAAATCTTATTTTTAATGGGAAGAAACAAGTCACAGATATGTTTGTTAGCACTGCAAAATCATCTTTAACAATAATTTGTTTTATGTTCTATGTGTCTCAAAAAATGTGCTTTGTTCTTTTCAGTATTTTCTGATTTTAGGATAGGAAATTAATACCAAAAAAACATAATCGCATTCATTTTTTCCCTCAGCATGTTTTCCACTGTTGTTTCCTAGCACTTTTTTTTTTTTTTTTTTTTTTTGGGACGGAGTTTCGTTCTTGTTACCCAGGCTGGAGTGCAATGGCGCGATCTCGGCTCACCGCAACCTCCGCCTCCTGGGTTCAGGCAATTCTCCTGCCCCAGCCCCCTGAGTAGCTGGGATTACAGGCACACACCACCATGCCCAGCTAATTTTTTGTATTTTTAGTAGAGACGGGGTTTCACCATGTTAACCAGGATGGTCTCGATCTCTTGACCTCGTGATCCACCCACCTCGGCCTCCCACAGTGCTGGGATTACAGGCTTGAGCCACCGCGCCCGGCCCCTAGCACTTTTTGTCCCATTTCTTCTTTCTCTCTGTTTTTCATAATATAAAAGTAACCTCGTTTTCTTTATCTCTGCTAAGAAAACTCGGTAATGAATCTTTAATGTGAAGCCTGGACCACTTTTGTTTTGATTTTGTGTGGCGGGTGTTCTTTTGTATGATGGCTCACATGGATAGTCCTTGTGAAGCGGGGCTTTTCCAGTGGTTTGTCAAAATGGAAATAGATATTTAATAAACCAAACACAAAATAAGCTTGCTCCAGGAATGCATCCTTTCTGGGAAAATTCTACCTCTTCCAAATGTTATTTGTGAATATTACTCATATTATCCTTTACCCCATTGAATTAAAACTCTGTATTTTTTTACACATTTGTATGACTCGGGTAATTAAATGTGAAACTAAGTGATTGCCTGCCATTTACAATAGATATTAATGATGCTACTGGGGGCCACCTCCGCAGCGGCTGTACCGCCTCTAGAGACTTGCTGGCTTTGCTAGGTGACATGGGATGGCCTTTGTACCAAAGGTAAACTGATTCATACACGTAGGACGCCATTTGTATTAATAGGATTAAGAAGCCTAACCTAGCCCTGTGAAAAATTCCTTGAAAATAACAGAAGACAGAGTCCTTATTTTAAAGTAAATTAACTATTGGGAGCAATTACTATTAGTCCAACCATAACTGGATTTAATGAGACTGAATAGAAACAAATTAGACATAATTGGAAGCTAAGCAAAAGTCAATTAAATTCTTATAATTTTAACTTTATAAAAGCTATTAAATTAAATGACCAGGATCAATTAGCAGAGGAAATAAAGCCATGAAGAATACTTCCAGGAAACTGGTACCTTTTTTGAACGAAAAATATTGTTACGCTTAATGATTAGAATTTAGTAAAAAGCAGCTTAATCAATTTTGCAGGCTTAGCAGTTTCATAACTTCAAATGAAGTGATTATGCAAATTGATAGTTTTACCTACAAAGCAGAGCAGGAGTTGTTTTATGGAATCAGAGTAGAATTTTTTTGATAGGATGAAATAACATATTTATAAAAATAAGTGAATTTAGATGGTTCGGAATAAAGATATGACTGCTTTTACCCAGTACTCACTTTACGGCTGGGATAACTGTGTGCGAATTGCAGTTGACCTGTTATAGAAATTGTATGATTGAAAATATGTCACCACTGTCCATGGCCGCACCGCCCTGCACACGCCCGATCTCGGAAGCTAAGCAGGCTCGGGCCTGGTTAGTACTTGGATAGGAGACCTCTTGGGAATACCCGGTGCTGTAGGCTTTAAAAAATAAAAATAGAATAAAATATATCACTAGATTGCTTGATATAGACTTTCTCTCCGTGATCCAAGTCTTGTTCCTACAGCACTGCCATCAACCCTCCACATCACCCTAGAGACCCCAAGTCACTTTTTATTTAGTAACGTAGGTGATGTTCTGTGCAACTGGCCACCTAAGAACTTGGTGCTAATCAACTGATTACCAACACAGTCACCTCAGACACAGCCAGGGTCAGTCACAGTATTGTAATTTCTGCTTTCTGCGTGTTCAGGAAATGGAGATCTTGACTCCTTCTGTGAGGCCTAATTATCTTCAAAAGGAGCTGTAAGCATACACTGACTTCAAAATGTGATGGAATAAGATTGCAGTTTCAATTTGGTGCTAAACTATAATTAATTCTCTAATAGTAATAAAAATATTAATTCTGTAAAGACAGTCACAAAGGAAAGAACAGTAGCAAATAAGTGTCAGGAAATCTACCAAATGAGATGTTCAGATGAAATGCAACTTTGTTTATACTATGCAAAAGACATTATGTCTCTAACTAAACCAGCTCCATACACACTGCAGGTGTGGCAGATTCTTTGCTGAAGCATGTATGCCAGTTTTCTCATTTTTTAAATGGCAAGTGCATGTTTAATCAAGTTAGAGTTGATAGGTTATGACACTATCAATGCACTGCGCAAATCCATTAATGACATTGTGAGATTTTGTGCAAAAATGGAATTGAGAAATGTGAGTCCAAACTTTGAAGCATAAAGGACGTATACTTTTAATTAAGAAATACCTCTCACTTTCATCCCTTATGTGCCATAGCAAAGTCCAGCCCCACCCAGCCATCATTCTTACATAGCACAACATCACTGCTGACAAAGCAGGCCTGGCAATTCAGACCTGGGGCCCAGAGAAAGGAGGGGAATCCCTCGATTTCTGCTGCTGCTTTTGTAGTGGTGTGAGGAAGTGCTTCTGCATGCACACAGGTGCCATGTTGAGGGGGATGAATCTTTCAAGATTTGTTTAAAGTCAAATAATGTGAAGTTTCATGGCCGACCTTCAGGCCTCTCAGAGCTTCAGTTAACTCCTTGGTGTTAGGGGATGTTAAAACAATGTTTACAAGTCAGAGCAGGTGATGCTTAGGAGCAAGTATGACTGAAGAGGAACCAAAATAGGTCCAGCACAAAAAATCTGCATCTGAGGATCAAGTCTACCCCTGAGAAAAAGTGGTTAAAAGGTTTGCGTAGACCCCATTCTCCAGCTGATGCAAACCTTGTGATTTCTACCTCTTTCTGTCCTATCCTGTCACTGTGAGTCTGAATTGGAAGAGAGAAAAGCAGTAAGTAGATCAGCAAAGTAAGGGGGAATGAAGAGCAGGAAGGTGGAGGTACTGGTGGTGGAAGATGGAAATCTCCACGCGTGGAATGGAACAATTTGGATGTCATCTGTGACTGCTATATACCTCTTAAAATCCACTCAATTTTTATTAAAAATGTACGTTGTATTTTTCCTGTGTACATGATATCATGTTAAGAGCTGATAAAGTTTTGAGGATGTGAGTCATCAGAAAGGAGGTTTAAAGAACTGATTATTTTGGTGGTCTGGCTCCTTTACTCCAGTAGAAAAAGATACCAGTTTGCTTACGCCCAATGCTAGATTTAAGAATACCTGTCAACCCAACACACTTCAGCATGAACTTTAATTCAAAAGATCAAAAAGTACCAGGATCAATTTCCAATTCTAGCTGTATAATATTTTGCAAATTACAAAGCCTCTAAATGAGCTATTTATCAACTTCATAGAGGAGAAATCTAAAAGTGGGTTAGTCAATTCTCTTAGGTTTCTTATCCATAAAGTGGATAGAATATCTAATTTAGAGGTCTGTTGAAAGATAAACAGAAATGACATTTATAAATTATCTAGTGAAACCACTGGTAGAGATTATATACTCAATAAATAATGAATATTATAATCACAAATAATTTGATCTTTGCCAGTGTAAAATGTATTTTTTTATTTGGTTGGTTTCTTTTTTTTTGGAGACAGTTTCCTTCTGTCAGTCAGGCTGGAGTGCAGTGGCGTGCTCACTGCAACCTCTGCCTCCCAGGTTCAAATGATTCTCCTGCCTCAGCTGGGATTACAGGCATGCACCACCACAGCCCAAGCAATCTTTGTGTTTTTAGCAGAGACCGGGTTTCACCATGTTTCCCAGGCTGGTCTTGAACTCTCGGCCTCAAGCGATCCAGCTATGTGGGTCTCCCAAAGGGTTTACAGGTGTGAGCCACTGTGTCTGGCCACATTTATTTTCATTTGGAGAATAATTTTTCAGTAAGGTTGAACAAATGATAAGTCCTATGGTCCTGCATGTTGGTGACTCTTTTTCTCTTTTTGTCTCCATATATGACTGACAGTTTGGGTAGGTATAGAATGTTTGGTTTGCACTGCTCTTTATTGCTCATAAATCTATAATCTTATCTTTGTTTCTATCCTCTATGCCAGCTTGAGTAGGATTAGAGTTTGGGATTCACCTATAAAACTTTGTACCCGTTGAACAACTCCTGCTTTCTGCCTCCATTAGTTCCTGGCACCAATTATTTTCTGTTCCTGTTTCTAAGAGTTTGACTACTTTAAAAATCTCATATAGGAAGACTCATGCCATACTGTGTTTGTATTTTTGTGACTGGTTTATTTTACTTTGTATAATATCCCCAAGGTTGATCTATGTTATGACGTATGACAGGATTTCCTTCTTTTTTAAGGCTGAATAATAATTTATTGTGTATATACAACATTTTAAAATCCATTCATCTGTTGACAGATATTTAGGTTGCTTTTACCTCTTGGCTATTGTGAATAATGCTGCAATAAACGAGATGAACAAATTTCTTTTTTTTAAATCTCTTTACTTTTGTTAGAAGCTTTTAATGTTTGATTAATGAGTTCTGAATTTATGCAGAGGTATCTACTTGCAGTGACCTAAAGCCTTGTCTTCTGCTATGCTGCACAGCCTTCAAATTCAAGCCTCTAGATTCTTGAGATTTGCAAATGTTTCCAGAGCAGTCATGGTTTTTGTATTCATTGATCATTCAGGTTTTCTGCTTTGTCATTTTCCCCTGGGTATTTCTCTTAATTCTCTTGGAAGCACAACTATGTATTTCAATCCATGTTTACTGTGGTTTATCTTCTATTTCTATGTGTTTTGTAATCGTGGCTTTTCAAAACACCCATAACTTGTTGCTAAAAAGGAGGTTTGTTTCAATGTGCCTTAGAAATATCCAGTTTCATACTTACCTGGCAGGGCAGATACCATGATCTTAAAGGCAGTTTTCCCAGTACAAGGCTTAGCCATTACTCTCTGGATCCATTACAGGTGCTGATCCCTGTAATTGCCCCAAATGTGGAAAACTCAGCTGCAACATTTGTGGTAGTGGGTGACTGCAGTATGCATTCAGGTATGAATTCGATTGGGTATGCAGTTTCACACAAAGAGAAATTACATCTATAAAAAGTGTTCGTGTGTATTCACACATGGGAATCTCTAGTGCTCCTGCTGAGACATGTGGGAATCCACCCTAGTTTTGCTATTTTTCCCCTAACATCACTCTACTTCTTTTAATATTCATTGCTTCTCCCTGTTTCTGGACTCCAGTGCATTTTCCTTTCCTTTGCAGGAACCACTGCTCTTTCCTCACCCAACTCATCAATCTCTGCCTCCCACGTTAAGGGTAGGAAAAAAGAGGAAATCCATGACCCAGCGTGGGTAATCAGAACGCCACACCCTGGCACAGGATTGATTCGAGTAGGCAGCTGAGTCTGTTGGACCACACATAGAACTAAGTAGGAGAGGAGAGTTTTACGTTTCAGCTTAGCATGATGCTAGCGGAGAACTACTGGAGTCATATTTCCTGCTCTAGGGAAGAAATGGATTTCAGTTTGGAGATGAAGCCAAGACACCAAGAAAGTGGGAATGAAAGACCTAGAGACAGGGAGTCCTGGCCCCTTTTTGGATGCTGGCGTTAGCTTGAGATCTGGCTTTGCTTCTGCTCTTCCCAACATTTGGTAAGAGGTGCTCCTAATTTCTTCTCTAAGATACCTGGTTCACCTTGGATATCCATCTTTTCCAATCAGGGGCCCTGAGTCCTTGTCGTCTTCATCAAAAAAGTGTTTGTGAGTATTTCACTTCTCATTGACATGCTTTTGGTGTTGAGCAAAGTGATTCACACAGACAGAGTCTCTGCATCTTAGTAGCTTATATTCTAAGAGCTGCACACCTGACACTCTTTCTCTGGAACTGCAACTACCAAGTTCAATGAATCTTTATTAATAATATTCAATTTTTGGATATATAGTTAAAAATTAATTTTAATAGTCAAAAGGCATTCATTTTTCAAAGAAGTTCAGACATAGTGCAATTGCGTGCTAAGTGACTTTTATTTTGTGTTTTTGTATTTTAATTTTTTTTTCATTGGTTATTGGGGAACAAGTGGTACTCAAGATGCATCAAGGTCTTAAATCTAAGACTACAAAAATTAAATCTAAGACTATAAGCCTAAACTATAAAAATTCTAGAAGATAACTTTGGAAAAACCCTTCTAGACATTGGCTTAGGCAAGGATTTCATAAACAAGAACCCAAAAGCAAAAGCAATTAAAAAAAACAAAGGTAAAGAGCTGGGACTTAATTAAACTGAAGAGCTTTTGCATGGCAAAAGAACAGAGTAAAGACAACTCACCGAGTGGTAGAAAATCTTCACAATCTGTACCTCTGACAAAGGACTAATATCCAGAATCTACAATGAAATCAAACTAATTAGCAAGAAACAAACAATCCCATCAAAAAGTGGGCTAAGGACATGAATAGACTTTCAGGTTACTTTGAGGTATCTGTGTGCAGACCTGTTGGTGTCAAGGCTAAGCTGTCCCTTCTCTGGACACACAGGAGAACTGATGCACAGTAACTTGCTGTGTAATGCCCACCGTGCCGGGCCCCTCGGCGCTGGAGACTTCGTTGTCTTTTCACTCAGCTGGCAGTTGGTATATTGTTTGCACTGAATAATCCGGCTTTGTTGAAGCACACCAGTTTGTGTTTCTAATTCCAAATCTTACCTCATTATGAACTATTTTCTATCCTTTCCTCTAGAGAAATGCTAATGCTGCTCGTTTGTACAGAAAGTCAAGTCCAGGAGCTGGTGTTGACATTTTGGCGTGCTGTCACAGGCAAGAAAGAGGAATGCTGGTTTTGTGTGTTGAATTTTCTTTCACTTTCCCTGCTCTCTGCATTGGAGCATGCCTTTAGCAATAAGTAGTCCTTATCCAGGTCACTCTGTCATTAACCACCAACCACTGACAGAAGTGTCCTTACTAGGTATTTTGTTTCTTTTGTTTAATTTGTCTCTGTTTCCTTTGTCCTAAAGACTATAGTGAGTAATGGTATTTGGAATAATAGTAGGGCTCCCCACTGTGTATCCTTTTGCTTAAATCAAGACTTAGCTGATGTAGTGAGGAATCAAGACTGGGCTGTGTGGCTAGGAGGGCCTGGGCCTGTCAGATGCTCTTCGGTGACTTGAGGTGCTGAGTGACTCACACTTTGCTGAGGTGACCATCTATGTTCACCCAACACTGTCAGAGATAGCACCACTGGGCCACCAGGCGTAGACACGCGCTGTCACAGATAGTGCCGCTGGGCCACCAGGCGTAGACACGCGCTGTCACAGATAGTGCCACTGGGCCACCAGGAGCAGACACGCGCTGTCACAGATAGTGCCACTGGGCCACCAGGCGCAGACACACGCTGTCACAGATAGTGCCACTGGGCCACCAGGCGCAGACACGCGCTGTCACAGATAGTGCCACTGGGCCACCAGGGGTAGACACGCGCTGTCACAGGTAGTGCCACTGGGCCACCAGGCGTAGACACGCGCTGTCACAGGTAGTGCCACTGGGCCACCAGGCGTAGACACGCGCTGTCACAGGTAGTGCCACTGGGCCACCAGGCGCAGACACGCGCTGTCACAGGTAGTGCCACTGGGCCACCAGGCGCAGACACGCGCTGTCACAGGTAGTGCCACTGGGCCACCAGGCGCAGACACGCGCTGTCACAGGTAGTGCCACTGGGCCACCAGGCGCAGACACACACTGTCACAGATAGTGCCACTGGGCCACCAGGCGCAGACACAGACCATTGGTAGTTGTGCTTTGGAATACGTAATTTTGTGTTTCCGGTGAGCTGTAATCTATTCTTTTCCTGTAGAATTATATTTCACTGAATTATGCTACTGAAACTCATCTTTGAGTTTCTTGTAAAGTCATTGCTGAAGACATTGTTTTTACATTTCACAGTGATTTCTTGAGGAGGAACTAAGAAGCAATTGTTTTCTGGACTCACTACCTGAAAAACTTGTGCTTTATTGAAGCAATTGTTTTATTTACACTAAGTAGACAATATGAATTTTGTTAGCTTTTTGGATTGACTACAAAGCATAAAACCAACTTTGTTCCTCATCTCTGGCAAAGGTAGAGGGTTGTTGGCTTGCATTGTGTGATGAGCCTTATATCTGATTCTGTCTGCTCTTTCCTTTTGCCTAACATTTGAAAGACCTCACTTTTTTCTTTTCTTTTTAAAAAATATTTTATCATGGGATTTTATATCAATTTTAATAAAATTTATTTTTTGTAAAAAAAATGCAAAGCATAAACAAAATAGGGTGGCCATTTATTCTAGTTATGATGAATCTAACCTAAACTCATATCAGAGAAAACTCCTCTAGATGTAGCATAAAGCAGAAGCAGTAAACCTGCACACGGCCAAAGGAGAATCTCAAGGGCCTGAATTCAAATCTCACACCCATGGCTTGACACTGATCTCCTTCGCCCTTATTTCAAGGGCTAATCTTAGGTTGCATATTACTGAAAGAAGCTTCAATACGTAATTTCAAAGCCTGTAGTAGATGTAAAATGAGAAAATTAGAGTTAAGGAGAAAAGCTCCTACATGAGGGTACTTACAGCAAGGTAAGGGAGAGAAAAACTCACAAAGTAAGTGGAAAATAGACCAATGCAAATGACCCCACATACTTTAACAGGCCTCATCATATCTATTGTCTATGTATATTTATGACATAGATTAATCTATTATGTGTAGCCCAGTGTTCACGGTGTTGACTTAGAAATTATCAACCAAATTCAAAGTTTTTAGGCTTTGAAAATTGTTTAAAAAAATTTCACCCAAAATATTTAAATTATTTAAAGAAATGTATTGTTGATTAAAGTTGTAATCCTCAATTAATTAGGAGTTTTGGCTATCCAGAGAGCTTATATTCCAAAGACTTTAGATAGTTGCTTGTTAGAATTTGTAAACTGTTATCATCATCCTACATTTAAACTTACAATTTATGTAAATTGTAAGCACAATTGAGAGCCACACAAGAAATATTCAATCCCTGAATCTCTTAGGTCAGCATTGATCAAGTAGGTCAGAAAACACGTGGATACAGCTTCATTGCCTTCTAGTTTTGTTGCAAAAGTGTTATTTAGTAGTATGCAAATGATTGGATATATGTACAGATTTCCAGGGCCTTCATAGCAAACAGTTTTGTGTCTACCCTAGTGTGCAAAATGCTTCATCTAAAATGCATGCTGTAACTGTGTTTTATCTTATCTATAAGTACATTTCTCCTTGGTTTAATAAGAGATATTTTCAGGTGCGAGAAATGTATGCACATTATAGATTCAATGTGTGTAGGTTATATGTGTAAATATTTATCGATAAGAGCATTAAACCCCTGCCTTCTGTGCTGGATAAACCCCTGAACTTAGCCTCAGAAACACCCCAGTAGCCTCCCTGGTAAGCACAAGGCTCTCCCTCTAATCCCCTTGGGTCTTCCCTGCTCCCACTCTCTAAGTGTAGATCAACAGCTGAGTGTAGATCAAGAGCAATAAAGTTCATTTCCCCAAAATAAGGCATAGCGTTCGGGTTTTGTGATACCTGATTGGTTTACATTGTTTACATGTGGGGCCTCAAAGGGGTAAAAATCAGAAGCTTCTTATTCTGAGTGCAAGGGCAAGATCACCAAAGCACAGTTATCAATAAATGCTGCTTTGCCTCTTGCTTTTTTTTATTTTTGCCAAAATTCTCTGTAGGTATATTCTCTAGAGGATTTCATAGGAAGGAGTGGTGACTGGGCCAGGGAGGATGGATTATTTGATCTGTATTATCTTTACTTTTATATCTTTTATTTTAAAATTTGGGGTTTTTTAAGTAGGAAATCAATGCACATGGTTAAATATTTTAAAAATTTAAAAGTATACATTGAAGAGTCTTCCTCCTCATCTCATAATTGTCTCTATTTCAGTTCCCATGGCCACATTATTAGGATACTGATATTATTAGTTCTTTTTGCATGCTTCTAGGGTTTCTGTTGGCCTATGAAAGCAAAAATAAATGTATACCTCTATTCTCTCTTTTTACATAAGGACAGTTTATTAAACACACCGTTCTAAACCTTACTTTTTCTCTAACTAATATTTCATATAAGTCATAGCTAGACTTTATATATTTTTAAAATGAAGACATAGAATTCCATTGAATTTAGACAATACTTAACTACTCCAAGATTGAAGAACAATAAAATTATTTTGAAGCTTTTGTTAATAGTGCTCTGATGAATACACTTATGCATACATTATTTTACACATATTCAAGTATGTTGTATAAATGCCAAAGTGGGATTGCTCTGTCAAATATTACAGGTATTTGTAGCTTTGATAGATACTAATTGTCCTCCATAGAGGCAGTAAAAGCTTACACTCCACAGCCTTACGGATGGTATATATTATAACCTTTTAGGTCTTGCCAATCTAAAGGTGAAAAATAGTATTACTTGGTAATTTAAATGCCTTTCTCATTTTATAACTGAGGTTGACATATCAAAGAATTATTTAAATTTTTCCGAGACCTGTTTATTTCTGAATCCTTTTCTATCGTTAATTTTTTCCTTCTGCATTTCTAAAACTTCCTATACTTTTTATCTGTGATATGATTACAAATGCCTGCCCTCCAACTTGTTATATGTCTTTAGATTCAAATATCTGATTGTTTTTGGTTATATAGAAATTTGTAATTGTATGTGATAAAATGTTAATACCTTATGGACTCTGGATTTTCAAGAATAAAAAGGTTGTCCTCACTTCCAAGTTCTAAAGACATTCTTCAATGTTATTTTATGTTTTTGTATGGTTTTATTTTTATTTATATTAAAAGTTTTGTCTTATTTGGAATTTATTTTGGTACAAGATGTGGGAAATGAATCCAACTCTATTTTTTCATATATTTTTCTAGTTGTCCGAATACCAACATTGTTGAAACATCTCATCTTGTCCCCTTGATGTGAGATGCCATCCTGATTTCCTTTACGTAGAGGGTTGGTGTCTGAGGATGAGACATGCTGGCAATCAGCCTTTCCTGGGGTATAATCATACGTCTTTGACTGGGAGTGGGGCTGAAAAGGAGCTCCCATGTTCTTGGTCATGTGATGTGGAGAAGATCTTCTGTGACGTGGAGCCGGAGGAGGCAAAAGGAACTTGCTCTGGCTCAAAGGACACACACTTCCACTGTTTTATTAACATTTAGAAGATTTTCTTGAATAAATGCTTATTAATTTGCTCTCTGCCTTTAGGTCAATTTCCAGAGACTTTAAATGTGTTTTATAATTTTTGCCAGTTAAACGGTTGTTTCACTGAGGGGAAAAGAGTATCCCAAGCTCTTCTCTGGAAATGTGATCAGGTTCATTTTAGTCCTTCAGTAATGATTAATTATATAGATGTATATTATATTTGCATTTATATGTATTGATACAACAGTTAGCTTGGTGTTTCATGCATGCATGATAGGATCTTATGTGTTCATAAATGTTAAAAAGGTTTTTCACTATGTGATCTTTTTTATTTGCTTGTGAAAAAATGTTTTACTGGTAGCTTCATTTGGGGATTTGCTCAGTGGTAATTCTTTAAATGACAGCTTTAAACAGTATTTTGATAATTTATTCATCTACCCAGGACTCGTTACTTCTCTGTTTCCCTCAGTGTTAAAGGCAGGTGTTTTCTCCACGCGTCTCACCACTGGAATTCAGTCAGTAACAGTATCCCTGTCATGTTGTTTAGTAGCTGTTATCTTGCTGTTACATACAGTTCTATTTCTAACATTTGATTTACTCCTTTGAATGCTCCACTTTGAGTCCTGGCTGTTCCGGCTGAGGGGACCAAGTCCCCGTCCTCAGAACCCCGCCGGTGTGTGCACGTCGTGTCTCTCAGTTCTGGGGCTGCTGGCGATGTCAGGGTCTCAGAGATGAAAACTGTACAAATGACGTATATGCAGCAGCCCCTCTTCCGCTTTCTGTCAGTTGCAGTACTGGTTTATTTCCAGGGCATATGGCATTTGTATTTATTTTATTACCCTGGTTCTTATGTTTATTTTAGTTTTAGTCAATTCAGTTCACAATTATAATATTTCACCATAGTTTCTTTAGTCATCTCTTCATTGGCTGAAGTTTATTCTCTGGGACTCTTCCCAAGTAGAAAAACATTCCCTGAGTTTGTGTGTATTTAAAACTGCCTGAAGTATACATTTGAAATATAGTCTGAGCAGGTATAAAACCTTTGGTTCTCATTTCATTTTTTGAAAAGTTTGTAAGTATTGTGCCACTGTGTCTTGGCATTAAATTTTGCTAGGAAAAAAATATGAGGCTGGCTAGTTACATTCTCTTTATTATGAATGACTTGATTCCTTTTCCTGACAGACTAAAGGATTTTTTCTTTGATATTTCTTTAAAACTTTCTAGGATGTTCTTAGTGTTTCCAAGTGGAATCTAATTTTATTCTGGAAAAGTTTTGTTGAATCAGTTCTTAAAGTGATTCATGTTTTTCAATACCATCGTTTTTTTCTTTCAGTACCTTCCTTTTTGTATATTTTAGATCGTCTCTGCTTATCTTCTATAGCCATTGTGTTCCCTCTAATATTTTTTAGATTCTCCCTTTATTTTAATCTTACTTTATTTACTTTTACTTTTTTTATTTCTATTTTCTATGTTCCTTACTGTGTTTTCTAAAGTGTCTTAATTTCTGTACTTCTTCTAGGTTCCCCTTCATTTCTATGGATATTTTTTCTCTTATTGTTTCATTACTTCTTTATCTGAGTTCTTACATTTCTGCTTCGCAGCCTTCCGTTTTTGATCTGATGGCTTCTTTAAGTTTTCATTTCATGGCCAAATTTTTGAGTCACATTTTCATCTTGCTTTTGGCATTGATTTTTGTTGTGCGCTCTTAAGTTTGCTTTTCTCCCCATAGTTTTTTCTTATAGTGTCTTTACATAAATCAATAATTATTAAATATTGAATTAACTGAAATGTTTTTAACCAACAATTTGTGAGTTTCTATGAAGAAGAAAGGAGGAGGCAAAGTTGTCTTGCAAGCTTTTAACAACCCAGCAGTCTTCTTAAGCACCACAGAATTAGGTGGTTTCCGCAAATACGGCTCAGTGTGGGGCTCTTTGTAGGGCATCACTGAGTGAAACTGGGCCCAGAAAGGCTTCGGTGACCTCTGTTCACAGAGGCTTCTGAATCCATTATTACAAAGAACGCAGCTTTTGTGCTTCCGAGTCCCTGGCCTGCAGCGCTGTCTGAATTCAGCCACCACTGTGCCCTTCATTGCTCTTTTCTTCCTTTTGTCTTGCATGACTTGCTTGATTTCCGCTGTTTGGAGTCTCTGTGTGAGTACTTTTGAGTCTGTGGTCCATATCTATTTACTCCTAGTTTTGCTTACAATGGAATTGTATTTTAAAATATATTCTTGCTGTTTTTCGTATTATTTCTGGGAGGAGTAGTAAGCAATGCTGTTCATGCAGCTCTGGTCGTGGCACTGGGATGGCCCCTCATTGTCCTCGATTCACACATCTCTAATCAAGCTCCTAGACTTCTCTGAGGCTTAAAGTGACTTAATACATGGTTCTCAATGTTTCCTACATGTTCTACTCTTCATATGTCCCATATATGAGTTTCAGTCGGAGTCCCCAGTGTTTGGCAAGAGTAGCCAAGCTCTGAATGTATTCCATTTCTTTTCCCCTGCTTCCTCAGTGACAGGAGGTATCTGCAGGGTCTTAGAGCAAGCTCAGCCACCCAGCAGTTCTCTCCTCTAGTTTAGAGCCCTGTAGTCAGGGCTGGTTAGTAGCTTGTAGTGGGGCACCCAGAGTGGACACTTAGATGGGGCCTGGGAGCAGAGCATTATGTCCACTCTTGGATGATAGCTGGGACACACTGAAAGGTGGAACCAGCAGAATCCAGGGCTTCATGGATGACCTGGGATTTTCGGGCCTTCAGTCGGTAGAAAGGTGTGAAGGTAGCAAGTCCCTCTCAGATTGAGAGGGAACATAATTTTGAGAACAACTGGCATCATACCATTTATTTATCTTACTTGACAAGAATTTACAGACATCTTTAATATGTGCCACAGCCATGGACTGATATAAAATGAAATACAAAGGCACAAAAGACAACACGAAAGTGGAAAACAGCAAGTGACACACAGAGGAAAGAATTACTTGAGAGGATATCAGACTGTTCCCCAGAGGTGGCATTATTTGGAAGTTACATAGTATATGCTGATGTCAAGGAAATAAGTGAGTTTTTTTTTAATATATTTTTTTTAAAGAGAGCAAGGTTCATTCACAATATGCAAAACAGATGAAATGCAGTCAATAAACCTATGAAAAATCATTTTCTATAAAGAATAAGAAAACATCAATAATGTTTTAGCTTTTGCTTTACTCTTTAGTAGAGAATTATCAGTGTAGTGTTTTCAATAGTTATCAGTATCTTAAGGGAAGTACTTACGTGTATTGTACCTTTTGAAAACTGGAATCACAGAATGCTCTAAATTATTATAGTAAAAATTGGATTAACGATTACCATTCAGCTGGAATGCCAGGAAAATGTTGAAGATGACCAAGAGTTTACCAGGAAAAGGCTGCAAAGGTGGCACCCGGTCATACTTTTAAATGGCAGACAGACACATACACACAAAAGAAACATGTAAGTGGAGGAAACTCGTTAGTGCTCCCGTGTTTGGAGTAAGTAAAATGAGTCGAATTACTAGTCTCCGTCGTGATGACCTCATTCGTGCTGGGAGCAGAGGAGGGTTCCGTTGGCATTACCCTTGCAGCTGCTAGCATGGTATAGCACAGAAAGCGCAAGGGCTGAAAAGGTCATGTCTTTATGCTCTGAAAGCCTGAGTGCTTACAGAGTGCAGAGGGCCCGTGCAGAAAGCTCCTTACCTGCTGTGTCTCTTGTCTTCAAAATTCTTAATCAGGTTGCTGGCAATAAGAATGCTGTTCCCTCTGGCTAACAGACAATGAGGCATTTATACCAGCAAGTCACGTGAGAATAGCACCAGCCAACATTAATAAGTCAAAAGTACCACTGGGACAGTGAAGCATGGACAAGACTGCTGGCTGCTGATCTTGTTTATCTTGTCCGCTTTTTTTTCTTTTTCGAGGTTTATTTCTGGACAGTCGGTTTTCGTTGCTTACACGCTCATCTATGCTGCTTTAAAATGCCTTTGTGGTGGCAGAGTAATTAGCATGTAGAGTCTGGAAACCAACTTCTAAATTTTATTAATGAGCTGAGTTTAGTTCCCCTGTATCTTTTAGCTGACTCCAGGAGCATTAATGAAAAGTATATACATATGAATACAGGTGTAGTAATAAAAGAGAATTATCAGTCACCCTCAATTTAATTGGTGTCACCTTAGCTTTTAGAAGGGTAATAGGAGACTATTGCCACCTGCAATCATTCAAGACTACTGCTCACTACAGTAATTAGCTCACTTTAAAAAATTAGGTGACCTTTCAAACGTGAGTAAAAGAGAATCTGGTGAGAACTGTTAAAATACATGCTTGTGAATAAAGCATTGGTGGAATATCGTAGAGTTTTCAGGGACCTATGGTCATTTCGTGCACCTTCTACTTATGAATCTCTTGAGACACTCTTTTTGTGCATTGTGTTAGCAACTGGAGGTTATTTCAATGTGTCTGATATTCCACAGTCTCTCATCTAATATTGTGAATTCTTAGATACTCTATGTGCAAAATACCCTATTGTCTAGAAAGCATGTTTGACCTTTTCTGTAGCTGCGATTTATTCAAACAATGTTTGTTGTCTGTGCGTCGGATTCCATTATGATTACTTTTGGCAGGTAGACAAACACAAAACATGGCCTCTGAAGAGCACGGATGCTGGGATTTGGAATGAGACTTATAAAGAATAGCTTCATTAAAAGGCTGGATATTACATCATACAAGTTAAACACTCTTGCCAAGAATTATCAGCAACCATAATAGCCAATGAAAGTGGATATAACTGCAGATCAAACCAGTGGGCATCTCTTGTTTCTAAGCACAATTTTCCACATTGAAGAAACCCTCAAAATGACATTTTTACTTGTAAGATACACGAGAGACGTATTGATTTCAGAAGCATTCAGAGCAGTTCTCCGCCTTCATTGCCTGTGATCATCGAAGTGCTTTGCTGACAGTTGCGATTTTGATACTGTAGTTATCTGCTGAGTCAGAAACGAATCCAAACCACCATATTTTGGCCTTTCAGTTTAATTAGCACAAAGCAAAATTCATTAGTATTCAGTGCCTCCCCAAAAGTGCAAATCCAAAGCACGATTTACCGTTATGAAAGACTCCTTCTCTTCTAACAGATAGCAAATTTCCAGGTGAGGACAGAGGTGGCTGAAGGGCCATGATGATCAGCTAATGGGAGCCGTTGTTAGCTCTTCTTGTAAGCTTGACTTCGGGGCATTTTTTGAACATACACTTGGAGATACAATAGATTTGATAGCACACATTATAATGGATGGTTTTCTGATTGGACCTGACCACTTACTGGCCTACATCCTTCTGTTTTTCTACATAAACTCTCTACTGCAGAAACTAATAGTAATTATTATTTTAGTTGCTAACATTTGCTGGTCTTATTGTTTGCTAGGCTCTGTGCTGAGAACTTCATATCCATTTATTTCATTTCATCTTATGCCACAAAACTTAAGTTCTGTTCTTCCAATTTTACAAAACTGAGACAGAGGTAATTGCCTGAAAGATGCCTATCTTAGTCCATTTCTGCTGCGTAACTCATAAAACAACAGGAATTTATTGCTAGTAGTTCTGGAGGCTAGACGTCCACGCTCCAGGCAGCACCAGATTTGGTGCCTACTGAGGGCCCATTCCTCAGAGATGGTCTTCTCTATGTCCTCACATGGCAGAAGAAGGAATCAAGCTGTCCCAGGCCTTTTTATAAGGGCACTAAACCCATTCATGAAGGCTCCACACTTATGACTTAGTCACCTCCTAAAGACTGCACCTCTTAATATTATTGCATTGGGAATTAGGTTTCAACATATGAATTTTTCAACATATCAATTTCAGAGAAAACAAATACAAGTTTCAAACCTTAACAGCAGAAGAGTCAGTGTCTATGTTTATACAAAAGAACAGTCTTTGGGAGTATTGGGCTGTTTTCAAGGTCAGTAGGAGCTATTCCAGAATTACAAAAATGGTACATAGGCTTCTAAGTCTAACCAGTGCTTTGGGTTTTTCACTTATCCGTAGCCACCATGCATGTAAAATTAGGACATCAATTACATTTGTATATCTTTGCCTCTTGTTAATTTTTGTTGCTGTTTTTTTTTTCCAATTTAATTCACAGGCCCCAGAACAAAATCTATGATGGGATAAAAATAACTTTTTTCTTTGGTTTACAGTAATAAGGAGTGTGATTCCTTTTTTTTCTACCTCCGCTAAATTTTAAGAGCTCTGTAGCTTAATGAGCTCCCAGGCTTATGAACACCCTGACACAGCTAGTCTTGGGATGTTGCCAGTACTGTAGGATTTGAATACTTAACATGCTACTCACAGTGCCAAAAAGTATGTGAGGTGGAAAGTATGTTGTCTTGTAGTGTGGGCACACAGAGCTTGGCGCGGCTTGCTGCCAGCCTCACACCACATCTGTCTCCTGCTTGCGTACTTTATATCCAGGGTTGTACAGTCAATTTTAGACATCTTTTTAAAAATCTTATTTCTATATTACTAAATTATTCATTAGGAGCCAGACTCTTCTAAGTTACTCCGGGAAAATACCTTAGGCCTTCCGAGGACACAAAATTGTCATTCTTATAATAAAAAGCATTTGGGCAGGAATCAGAAGAGCTACATTTTCATTCAAGAACTGATACTAGTTTGTGTTGTGATGTTAGACGGATCCATTATTGCCTCTAAGACACAGTGTCCTGAACTCCAAAACCACAGCATTGGCCTACATGGTGGCTTAGGCCTCTCCTAATACAAACTTTGCTGTGTGCACTCAGGCTACAGTTTAGTCTCTTACTCTGGTAATAATATCCTTTCAGGCAGTAACTTGGAATCAAATTCGATTTTCAAAAAATTTCCAGAAAACTGGAGAAGGAGAGAATTTTATTTCAGTATTAATGTCCTGTGGATTGGAATATGTTGTAGGTCACGTCATAATTCCCGAAACATTACAAAATATAAAAGCCTAAAGTAATATGCTTAGCCAGTAACAAAAACAGCTGTGCTTAGAACACCATAAATCTATTAGAACCAGGTGAAAATTTGCTAGTGAAGGTACTTGTGAAAATAGAAATGCAGTTTATGTAAAAGGTATTCACTTACATCTGCCCACAAATATAGAAACATCTGAATGCTCAGATTTAGTCTATTCCTTAGTAGGTTAAAATGCTGTGGGCTGACTTGTCTCTTCTTGACTGGGAGAGAAGAGAAGCCTTGTTTTTACTCAGTACGAAGGAGCCTCAGATTAGTCACATTTCAGCCTTTAGATGCTGGGAGCTTTGTAATGCAAATCAGACACACCGCTCCTTTTTTCTTACCAGCAACTTAATTTGGGACAGGATTGATTGACTAGAAAGTTTGCTAATCAGTTTGAAACAAAACTAGGCTGGGGGCCAGTGGAAGTTTGCCAGAATCTTCCTTCCAAAGACAAGGTCGACAGCTGGTCTCACTTTGGAAATGCTTTTGGCCATTATCTTATCATTTGGTTCATTTTATAGGATCCACATCTCAAATTACAACGGTTATTTTGAAGGCATTCCAGAGAAAAGAAATAGAGAAAAGAAGACCCACATGACTTAGAGAACAGATTTTACAATGCTTTGAAAATGAGGTTCCTTGTTGTAATTTAAAATCTGCCCCCCGATTGTTTTAGAGTTGGTAGGTATGTTGGCAGTTATGAATTACTGCTCAGCTCGAGCTTGTGGGCATAGCTGATGTGACAGCATTTGTTGGTGAAGCAGAGAAAACAACTTTGATTTGACCGTGAAAACATACGAATTCCTGAACTATTAAAAATTATAACTCTTCTTTGTGTCATTCTCCAAAGTTTTAAAATAAAATTAGATCACTGTGCCCAAACCAGGAAGTTATGAAGTCACTGAAGTGACAGAATCATTGGATTTACTACAGAGGCTGAAATTCCAAACCTTTTAGGGACCAGAAGGTAATATGAATGTATGAATCAGACTAAATGTGAATAATGGGGAAAAGTGAGGTCTATGGAAAACTAGAAAGAATATGCTTCTAAAGATGTTCAGATTTAGATTTAGAAAATGAATACCAGGCTCACAAACAAGAGACCTGATATAAACTATCAGCTTTGAAAAAATCAGAATTTGAAGAAATATATTGTCTTATTTCAGAGACATCCATGTAATTCAGCGTCTTTCATAAGGAAGACAAAAAGAGCGGAGGAGGGAGAAAAAGGAAAATAGAAACAAAACGTGCTAAGTATCAAAAAACACCAAGCACTGTGCTGGGCATTTGAACATAAAAAATAGCGGGAATTGCGTGAACGTTCACCATGACTACCAGCAGTAGCGTGTATCATTCCCACGACATGGTTGAAAGATTTTAATCTTAGAGAGTTTAGGAAACTTATACCAGTAGAAACGGAAGAATTTAATTACAAATCCTGTGTTCTTTTCTCTTTACTAACAGTATGAACTCAAGCAAGTTACATAACCTCTTTTTTCCTTATGTTTAAATGGGCATAATAATGCTTTTTTCACAAGAATATTTTAAGAATCAAAGGAGTTAATAGTTGTAAAAATTCTCACAGTCTTTTTTTATGTGTGTTGAATATAAATGTATGATAATTACTTTTGTTGAGCAGCCATCAGCATAGAAGATGTTGACATTGTTTCTGCGGAGGGATTTGGATAAGACACCTTTTGTTCTTTTACCTGGTTTTTATTGTGAATTATATCCAGCTGAGCTTGTGAGAATTTGGAGTGCAGCCTGTGGTGGTACAATGGCTGAGATGAACACAGGAACATTGTGGTTACCGTAAAAATGAGAGTAATAACTACAAACTAAGGAATAACAGTAGATCAATCAGGATTCTCCAGAGAAACAGAACTCTGTGTGTGTGTGTGTGTGTGTGTGTGTGTGTGTAAACACAGAAATCAATTGTAGGGAATTGGCTCACACAGTTATAGAGGCTGAGAAGTCCTGTGATCTGCAGTTGCTTGCAGAGCTGATGGTACCCTTCCAGCCTGTCTGAAGGCTGTAGAACCTGGAGAGCTGAGGGTGTGATCTACAGTTCAAAAGCCAGTGGGCTCAAGACCCAAGAAGAGCTGATGTTCCCACTTGAGTCAGAAGCCAGAGAAAGATTGGTGATGTCCCAGCTCAAGCAGCCAGGCGAAAGGAGTTCCCTTCTTCCACAAGAGGCCAGGCGTTTTGTTTTATTCGGGCCTCAGTCGGTTGGATCAGATTCTCCTACATCAGGAGGGCAATTGGCTTTAATCTATCAATTTAAATGTTATGTCCTCCTGAAACTCTCATAGCTCTCACAGACATACCAATGTTTGGCTAAATATCTGGGCACCCCGTGGCCCCATCAAGTTGACACGCAAAGGTAACTCTCACATATGGTAATATGTAATAGGATAAGCTTTAGTGAGTCAGGAAATGGTCTGACAGTTAACAAAATAATAAAGCTAATACGTTGAATGCCGATGGGAACTTGTAACAAAGTAGGTATGCACATGGTGAAGAGACTTGTTAGCTGAAGAAGAAGTTCAATATAGCCGCCCATTCAAGACAGCTTTCCACAGGAAACTGTGGGAGCTACCCAGTCATTGAATCCTCTGGGAGTAATTAACTATCGGCTAACAAGAGGTTTGCATGTAACCAGACACAGCAGGTAAAATTTCAGGTGCTTCTATCAAAGAACAAGAGAGCTAGCTGAGCCACTGCTGGATGCTCTGCAAAGAGCCCTGGGAATGCACCTCCCCTGAGGTATGATGTGACACTTACATACACACTGCCGTATATACATTGTGTTGAGTTGGAGCCAGATGGAGCCTATTTACTCCCAGTTGATCTTCAGAATTATCATTTTTATATATTCTCAGCAAACCTGTCCCTCTCTGTCCTCTTCATAAGTACTGGCACAACTCTAGGCCCTGTAAATCCAGCTCTCCGCAGAGCTGAGTGTGGCTGGATGTCTGATTTGCAGGGCCCAGGGCAAAATGAAAGTGTGCAAGACAGGAACAAAAAGCATCATTAAATGTACTAAAATCTAAGGCCTTTTTCTTTTAAAAATAATTTGTAAACCATAAAACAGGCAACAGTGACGCATGAGAAATAACATAAACTTACAAATTGCAAAAAACTGTGACTCCACAGTCGCACATATCAAGCCATTAGTGCCGCTGGCCTCGTCAGTGACGGCCAGCAGGCTTCCAGCGCACCTGCCGTTCCGACACCTTCCCTCACTCCTTCGTGCTTCTGGAAGCTGTTTCAGAGTCTCCCTCTGTTTGAGCCTCCAGCGTTTTCTCTCCCATCCTCAGTCTCAGCTGATGACTTTGGGGTGTATTTCACTGAATGCAAAACAAATTTAAGGCACAACCAGAATAAGATGACAGCTTCTGCAAGCTGCTGCTGCCTCGTCACCCCCACGTGGGTCTATGTGCAAACACCCTGTCTTCCTTTTTGTCACTCATAAGTCACACTGGAGCGCTAAATCCCAGCATCGCTCTCCAATCCCAGCAGCTCTCCCACCTCCCATAATGTCGATTTTTCTGTCTCTATTTGTTAGGTTCCTTTCAAGATGCACAGTGGAATTTTTCCGATCTAAGCACCACCTGTCCTTATCCTAGGTTCCTCTCAAACTTCTACACCATGTCTGCTTTCTTCAGAGTGAAATTCTTTGAAAGGGTTTTCATATTTACTGTCTCCAGTTTCTTTCTTCATTTTTCCTCTCAGATCCACTTGATCCGGCCTTTGGCTCTCTCCTTTCACAGAAATTGCTCATTTCCAAATGTTAATATTTTCCGAGTTGTTACAGCCAGTGATCAATTCTTAGCCCTCTTCTCATTGGCCGTGAGTAGCATTTGCACAGCGGGCCGCTGTCTGACATTCAAATACCTCTCCCTCGGCCGCATGACACCACAGGCTTCCTAGTTTCCCTCCTTCATCGCTGGCTGCATTTCTCCCTCTGCTTCGCTGGTTCCTTCCGTCCATCCTGTCCTTTACACACGCAACACCTTGGGGGTCAGTCCTCTGACATCTTCTCTACCTGCACTTCCTTCCTTAGGGATTTCAGACAGCCTCATAGCTTTAAGCACTATCCACACACCGATGACTCCCAGATTCAAACGCGTACTCCAGACCCCACCTTGAGCTCCAGGTGGGTGTACGCATGTACCTTGGAGACAGTCCTCATACTCCCTTCATTCTCCACTGCATTTAATTTAATCTGTCAGGAATGTCTGTGGTGTCAGCTTCCAAACAGATCCATAACCTGACCCCTCTTCACTGCTCATCTGGCTACTGCTGGTCCAGGTCACCGTCACCTTGCCCTTGGATTATGGCATCGTCTCTTAATTGTTCTCTTCTTGCATTGGTTCTTCTTAGTCCTCTATTTGTTACGCAGGGATCCTGTTAAAAGGCAGGCCTAGTAAATCAGAGCTTTGTAAAAATGTCCAATGGCTTCCTGCCCCACTCACTAAAAGCAAAGACCCTCCATCTGGTGGCCCCCACCCTTTCCTCGTCCACCTTGCTGGTGCCTTCTTGGCCGACTCTCTTGACTGCCTGCTGCTCGACAGGCGCGTTGGGTTATGCTCCTTCCTCTGCGCCTCTGTCTGCAACATCCGTTCTCCAGCGTCCTTGTGGCGACTCTCCCACTCCTGCAGGTCCTGCTCGTGGCCTTCCCTGGTCACGGTGCTTGCGTGGCAGGCTGGCACTCTATCTGCCCTGCTTAGTTTTCCTCATGAGACCGGAAAGTCATGTGTGTCTTATTTGCTGCTTTGTGACCACAGCCGACAAGCACTTGGCACATACTAGGCATTCAATACAGATTTATTAATTGAATGAGTAAATAACAGTTGTGAGTCAAAAAACAATGGAATCTACATCTGCAGAACTTTGTGATGAATAAAACAGGCTAAAATATCAGACTCTTATGGACCTTGGTCACATGTCATAAGATCTTTCTAAGGAGAATTCATACTTGGTTGCATGTCCTAAGATCCTTCTACGGAGATTCCCTCTTTCTAAGGAGATTCAGAGATATCAGTGCAACCTGAAAATTGTCTTGGGTAAGCAGTGTATGGTGAAATACCAAATGGTATGAAAGAATGCAAACTGATGTCATTGTGATTGCCGCAGTCAGTGTCAATATCGGATATGACAGCGTGAGCTGACAGGCCCTGGGGCATGTGAAGTTTGTGAAATGCACGCTGGACTTTCACAGAGCGTTTTGCAGGGAGCTGGACCAACTCTTTCATATAACTAAGATGCTATTTGCAATTTATATATATATAAAGCAAATATGCTTCATGCAGTGCTTGAAAGAGACCTAGCGTCTTCGGGGTAGAGAGCCACCCCACTTCTTTTCAACGGAGCATGAAATCACCCTATTACCTTTTATCTGCTTCCTTACATAAAGGGATTGTGCCTATTAATAAAACATCATGCATCTTGTTTCTCCAAGAGAAGCGATAACCAAACTATCCCGTTTCCTGATCCCTGTTCCTTCTCTGGGGTCACTTTTTACTGCATGGTGTTCTGTTCAGCAGGCATTCGACGTGAGGGTCAGAGTGTTAGTGCAGATGACTTTGAAGTAGTTTTTGTATGCTAAGGTTTTCTTCTAAGTCTGTATCATAGGCTTCTTGTTTTGGTTTTGATCCACGCCTAACCTGAAGATAATATGATGCAAATTCTGCTTTATGTATGTGTATATAAATATTGCATTAGTCACACGTCCATTTTGGTGAGTAGCATCATGTGTGGTTTTCCTGGCTTTCCTGAGATGGGATTTGCTTCTTCGTGTTTCCTTTCCTGTCAGGTTGCACTTGGCTCCTTGCTGCCCATACCCACTCCATGATATTTTGCTAATTTCTGCCCTTCTTCTCAGTGAGTGAAAGCTTCCCCACACTCATTTTATTACCAGCCAATTTGAATGTCCACTTAGTGTCAGACATGCACATTTTAAAGTGAGAAGTTTGTCTAGAACTTTTATAAAGCCTGCAGTGAAAAAAATAGCAGCCTGTTAGAATGATCACCTTGACATCACAGTCCAAAAGTGCCCTGATGGATGTGCAAAAACATTCTGAATACATCATAGGAATTAAAAAAATGAGAGCACCAGCCCACACAGAACGGTATTATGCAAACATTTGGACCAAATCCATGGTTTTTATGTTTCTGTGCCATGTAACATAGACAGCCCAATATGTTTAAAGTTACACTTAAAATGTATTTTAGGGATTCATATCTCAGCTACATGTTTCTGTTGGCTAATGCAGAACATAAATTTTGAAAAAATAAACTTCTAATTGAAAATTTTACAAAAAGTAAAATAAAAAACTTATATTTCCATGCAAAGGAAAGAAGATATATGTAGCAAACACTTTACAAGTATGTGTATTCTTTCACCCACTTCTGGGATTTATCCTAAGTATAAATAACAATTTTATAAAGATGTTTATCCTTACTATTTACAGTAAGAAAAAAATGAACCTAGATATTTAACTGTAGAAATCAAGAAGTGATCTAGTGCACATGCACAGCGTGCTGCCTTACGCAGGATTTAACACTGTGTTCGAAAGAGGTTTTAATGGCAAGTCAATACTGACTCTAAAATGGGAAACACAATGACTTCATGGATATACAAAAGGATTCTCATTTTGTATAGTCATGTACCATATATGATCCTAAGTATGTAATACTAACATAAGAAAAAATGCCTCCAAAAAACCGACCAAAATGTAGATGGCTGCCACTGAGTGATGAGATTGGGAGACTTTTTTGCCTTTTAATTTAGATTTTTGTTGGCACAGAATATTCTTCTTATATGCTCATCTTTAAAGACGATCTCAAGACAGCCTCATCTCAGAGTTCTGCGGGTAAGGCAGGTAACGGGGAAGACTGGGGCAGGTCAGAGGGCACTCCAGCGGACGTTTGTATGTGGTGCCCGCTGCGAGGGAAGTGGCTTCAGAGCTCCAGCCCAATGTCTGTCACAGGTCCTTGGTGACTGTCCTACCAGTTATTTTCAAATTTCAAGATAAAATGGAGATACGAACTTTTACATAAAACTTTCTAAATTGACGCTGGCGATTATTTTTTTTTTTTAGTTAAACAAAGGGTACAGCAAACAAAACATCTTAAGGGCAAATCTATTTACAGAGTGTTCAGTAAATGAACACAGGTCGGTTTATGTGGCAGGTATCCAGGGCGCAGCACGTGTAGTTGAAGCATTTCAGTTATGAGCACAGCTGGGTGTTGTCTGTGAACCCGGTGTGCACTGAATAGACATCCCTGTGGTCCCTACAGTGCATTCCCCATGGATAGCTTATTAGGGTTGCTTTATTCACTTCATCTATTCTTCATTTTCCTTCCTTCCTTCCCCCATCCCTCCCTCCCTCCCTTCCTCCCTCCCTCCCTTCCTTTCTTCCTCCCTCCCTTCCTTACTTCCTTTTTTCCCTCCCTCTCTCTCTTCCTGTTTTTATTAAATATATGGGATGCAGATTCGATGAATGTCATGTCAGTCAAACACCACCCAGAAGTCTTAAACAGGCAAACCACAGAAGGAGATCAGGGTCAGAGTAGGAACATGGTTTACTGGTTCTCAGGCTTTTTGGTCTCAGAACTTCTTTACAATCTAAAATGTTTTGCAGACCCTGAAAAGCTTTCATTTTTATGGGATAAAAATACATATTTATTAAAATCTATAGATAAAAATATTATAAATAAGTAAATTTATAATTTGTTTATATAAAATGTATGTAAAACATATTTATCATATTAGGATTTGAAATGCAGAAATATTTAAAATATCGATTGCTAATTTAAATAACAACTACCAACATTTCAAATAAATAACATTTTAATGAAAATTTTTAAAAATGAAATTTCAATTTAATTTTTATTTTAATTTATTTAAAATTAATTTTAATTTATTCTAAAAGTATATTTAATTTTGTAAATTTATTTTAATTTTATATTATTGTTATATTTATTTTAAAACCAAACAAATGTGTTGAGAAGAGAGAAATTGTTTTACATTTTTGCAAATCTTCTTAACATGTAGCTTAACAAAAGATACCTGGATTATCCTGTTTCTGCATTTCCTCTGTTATGAAGTCACCTATCATGAATCTTCTAGAAAATTCCACTGTATGTTTGTGAGAGAATGAGGGTAAACATGGCAAATGACATCTTAGTCTATTATAAAAGTCATTTTGGACTCCTGCAGTGACTGAGAAGGCCTCGGGTGCTCAGGGATCCTTGGCACACACTTTGGGAATCGGTGATCAGGCTCCTTTCTGAGCTGATTTGTAGCTGAGCGCGCTGAGCCTCGTGTGGGTGAGAGCCTGCCCCTTCCAGCCCGTACCTCTTCCATTAGCTTCCCTAAACCACTCATTTTTAGGGCATATTTTCTATCAAAGCGCAAGCCCCAGTGGAAGAGAGAACACATCAAGCTGTTAGTGGCTTAATGCCTTAATGTGAACAAGTTTAACTCATTTCAGCTTGACCGTCCATGGGATCACAGAGGAGGTGAAAGAGAAAGTACAGGAGCCGGAAATAAGGTTGGAAAGACCCCTGACCCCAGCCAAAGGTCCATTTTTCCTTTCTCAGCATGGTCTTGGAACAGCCCGCTTTCTGGATTCTTGCTCACAACTTTGAAAAGCAGCCATTCCCTGATCTATTTAATTGCTATCTTCAAAAGCTATCTGAACTACGGTACCCTTGGCCACTACCTTCCAATTTAGGACTCACGGATCCAGGAAAAGAAGAGTTACAGCTGCTAATAAAAGTTAGTCAAAATAACTGCTCCTTTTTTAAAACAACTTCAGCTTTTATTTTAGATATGGGGGTACGTACACATGCAGGTCTGTTACAGGGTCTGTCACATGTGGCTGGTGAGGACTGTATCCCTGGGTAGCTTTTTGGTGCATGCCCCTCCCTTCTTTGCACCCAGCAGTTCACGGCGTCTGCTGTCCCCATGTGTGCGTCCACGTGTGCTCCGTGTCTAGCTTAGAGCTCCCACTTACAAGTGAAAACATGCAATATTCAAACCCCACTAATTTCTGTGCCAAGGTACTTTTGTTGGTGACCCTACAGGAAGCTCCTTATGAATGTCTTCATCCTATTTTGTCTGTGGACCTCTTTTACACCTAATAAGGCTTATGCTGCCCTCGTCACCTGTACTTTTTTAAAAAACGATTTTCTCTCTCGTTCTGACTACTTATCCTTAGGGACATGCATTGCTATTTCTTGATTCCTAAGGAAGCACACATTCAATTTAAGCATCTGTGCCGAGACATCCTTGAAAATTAAATTCTAGTCTGTTTTAATAGGACAAAATGGAAATATCGTGTCAGGTAATGCTTGCCAATTCAGCCTACTGCTGGATTTTGCAGATGGAATTACAAACATACTTAATTGGAGGGAAATTCCAATAAACTTCAGCCACTGCATATTCGTGCCTTTGCATGGGAAGAGCTGATCTCTCCTCAAGCTAGCTGCAGCCAGCATCTTCTGAGGGAGGGGCTGTCTTCACCTGCGTGGGATGAATTTGATGGGATCACTGGCCTTGTCTTCTGGGAGTGGAGACCCTGAACTGGGAGGATTCTGTTGAGATTAGGCCATGCAATCAGCCTGAGATGTGAGCACAGGGTGAGCTCAAATTATAGTTTTGGTAACATGCCTGAGTTTAGTCAGCAAAAGTAATTCACACCAGAGGGGGTATGTGCAAAAGGTCAATAACAGATTGAGAAATTAGGTGCAGGGAAATTGGAGACAAAATTACTTAGGATGCAGGTTGTGAAGAAAGATGAAAGTGATGATTAGATACAGGCTAGGGTGGCCTAGCAGTGGTAAAGGCTGGGAGTGAAGAGGAAATTTGCTTCATAAATAAAAGAAAGTCTTCTGTGCTGCAGGAGAATCAACTGTTGCGCGTGATGGATTGGCGAGCTGAGTCAACGCTGCAGAATCGTTTCTGTGTTACCACATCCAAACAGAGGGGTGTTTGCGGGTCACTGTCATTTCAACAATACCACTGGAATACTCATAATTTAATTTCTTATTACACCAGAACTTTGGAAAACATCTCTAAGCAAGGAATATAAGCCAAGGTTAAATAGTATGTCTGGAAAGATATGGCCATTAAATTATGTAACTGTGTTTTGTCTATGATTTTTAAGAAAGAAGTCTGTATTTTATGCTGATAGTGAGCAATAGTGACCTATTGGCTTGTCGGTTGTATATGTGTTTCATCACCAGCTCTGTAGGCAGGGCATTTCCCCTCAGCTTCATTTGCAGGGAAGTCTGATTCACTCTCAGCCTCCTCCGTTCCTGTGCCGCAGCCTCTGTGGAGCCCGTGACACCACGGCCCCCAGACAGCCTCTGCCGACAGCGTCCCTGCTCTGGACAAGCTGTGCTAAGGATCTGTTAGTACTAACTGAGATTTTCTGTCTTGGGTAATGCATAGAGCAGTGTTTCTTAAGGAATGAGTTTGTGAAGAAGCACAGCTGCCCCAAACATTGAGATGCCACGCAAGTCAGAGCAGAGACAAGCCACTCCTGCTGTGTCCTGTCCAAGCCTCTGACCGGTAGTATCTAGGGTTGTTCTAGGCATCTGAGTTTTGAATTTAATTAGACTTTGTTGAAGTTACTTATCAGTTTCAGGAGATTTTGGGCCGAGACGATGGGGTCTTCTATATATACAATCACGTCGTCTGCAAATAGAGACAATTTGACTTTCTCCTTTCCTATTTGAATACCCTTTATCTCTTTTTCTTGCCTGATTGCTCTGGCTAGAAATCCAATACTATATGGAAGGGGAGTGGTGAGAAAGGGCATCTTTGTCTAGTGCCAGATTTCAAGGGGAATGCTTCCAGTTTTTGCCTTTCAGTATGATATTGGCTGTAGGTTTGTCATAAATACCTTTTGAGGTACATTTCGTTAATACCTAGTTGATTCAGAGTTTTTAGCATAAAGTGCTGTTCAATTTTGTCAAAGGCCTTCTCTGCATCAATTGAGATAATCATGTGGTTTTTGTCTTTTGTTCTGTTTATGTGCTGAATTACGTTTATAGACTTGCGTATGTTGAACCAGCCTTGCAACCCTGGAATGAAGCCTACTTGATCGTGGAGGATAAGCTTTTTGATGTGCTGTTGCAATCGGCTTGTCAGTATTTTATTGAAGATTTTTGCATCTATGTTCATCATGGATATTGGCCTGAAGTTTTCTTTTCTTGTTGAGTCTCTTCTGGGTTTTGGTATCAGGATAATGTTAGTCTCATAAAATGATTTGGGAAGGATTCCCTCTTTTTGGATTGTTTGTGATAGTTTCAGAAGGAATGGTACCAGCTCCTCTTTGTGTGTTTGGTAGAATTTGGCTGTGACCCCATCTGGACCTGGGCTTTTTTTTTTGTTGGTAGGCTCTTCATTGCTGCCTCAACTTCTGCCCTTGTTATTGGTCTATTCAGCGTTTTGTCTTCTTCCTGGTTTAGGCTTGGGAGGGTGCAAGTGTCCAGGAATTTATCCGTTTGTTCCAGGTTTACTGGTTTATGTGCATAGAGTTGTTTGTAGTAATCTCTGATGGTAGTTTGTATTTCTGTGGAATCAGTGGTGATATCCCCTTTTTCATTTTTTATTGCATCTAATTGATTCTTCTCTCTTTTCTTTTTTTATTAATCTGGCTAGCGGTCTATTTTGTTGATCTTTTCAAAAAACCAGCTCCTGGATTTATTAAATTTTTGAAGGGTTTTTTGTGTCTCTATCTCCTTCAGTTCTGCTCTGATCTTAGTTATTTCTTGTCTTCTGCTAGCTTTTGAGGTTTTTTTTGATTTTGCTCCTCTAGATCTTTCAATTTTGATGATAGGGTGTCGATTTTAGATCTTTCCTTGCTTCTCATAGGGGCAATTTATTGCTATAAATTTTCCTCTAGACACTGCTTTAAATGTGTCCCAGAGATTCTGGAAGGTTGTGTCTTCCTTCTCGTTGGTTTCAAAGAATATCTCTATTTCTGCCTTCGTTTCATTATTTATCCAGTAGTCATTCAGGAGCAGGTTGTTCAGTTTCCATGATGTTGTGTGATTCTGAATTAGTTTCTGAATCCTGAGTTCTAATTTGATTGCACTGTGGTCTGAGAGACTGTTATGATTTCCTTTTTTCACATTCGCAGAGGAGTGATTTAATTCTAATTATGTGGTCAATTTTAGAGTAGGTGTGATGTGGTGCTGAGAAGAATGTATATTCTGTGGATTTGAGGTGGAGAGTTCTGTAAATGTCTAATTAGGTTTGCTTGGTCCAGATCGTAGTGCAAGTCCTGGATATCCTTGTTAATTTTCTGTCTAGTTGATCTGTCTAATATTGATAGTGGAGTGTTAAAGTCTCCAACTATTACTGTGTGGGAGTCTAAGTCTCTTTGTAGGTTGTTAAGAACTTGCTTTATCTGGGTGCTCTTGTATTGGGTGCATATATATTTAGGATCATTAGCTCTTCTTGTTGCATTGATATTTTTACCATTATGTAATGTCCTTCTTTGTCTCTTTTGTTCTTTGTTGATTTAAAGTCTATTTTATCAGAGACTAGGATTGCAACTCCTGCTTTTTTTTCTCTCTCTCTCCATTTCCTTGGTAAATCTTCCTCCATCCCTTTATTTTAAGCCTTTGTGTGTCCTTGCATGTGAACTGAGTTTCCTAGATACAGCACACCAATGGGTTTTGACTTTTTATCCAATATGCCAGTCTGTGTCTTTTGATTGGGGCATTTAGCCCATTTACATTTAAGGTTAATATTGTTTTGTGTGAATTTGATCCTGCCATTTTGATGCTAGCTGGTTGTTTTGCCCATTAGTTGATGCAGTTTATTCATTATGTCAATGCTCTTTACCATTTGGTATGTTTTTGGAGTGGGTGGTACTGGTTGTTCCTTTCTATGTTTAGTGCTTCTTTCAGGAGCTCTTGTAAGGCAGGTCTGGTGGTAACGAAATCTCTCAGCAATTGCTTGTTCATAAAGGATTTTATTTCTCCTTTGCTTATGAAGCTTAGTTTGGCTAGATGTAAAACTCTAAGTTGAAAGTGCTTTTCTTTAAGGATGTCAAATATTGGCCCCCACTCTCTTCTGGCTTATAGGGTTTCTGCTGGGAGATCTGCTGTGAGTCTGATGGGCTTCCTTTTGTGTACAATCTGACCTTTCTCTCTGGCTACCCTCAGCATTTTTTCCTTCATTTCAACCCTGATGATTCTGACGATTTTGTGCCTTGGGGTTGCTCTTCTTGAGGAATATATTTGTGATGGTCTCTGTATTTCCTGGACTTGAATATTGGTCTGCCTTGCTAGGTTGGGGAAGTTCTCCGGGATAATACCCTGAAGAGTGTTTTCCAGCTTGGATTCCTTCTCTCTGTCACATTCAGGTATACCTATCAAACATAAATTAGGTCTTTTCACATAATCCCATATTTCTTGGAGGCTTTGTTCGTTTCTTTCCACTGTTTTGCCTCTAATCTTGCCTTTTCATTTTATTTCATTGAATTGATCTTCAGTCTCTGATATCCTTTGTTCTGCTTGGTCCATTTGGCTATTGAAACTCGTGTATGCTTTGCAAAGTTCTCGTGTTGTGTTTTTCAGCTCCATCAATTCATTTATATTCTTCTCTAAGCTGTTTATTCTCATTAGCATTTCATCAAAACTTTTTTAAGGTTCTTAGTTTCTTTACATTAGGTTAGCACATGTTCTTTTAGTTCAGAGAAGTTTGTTATTACCCACTTTCTGAAGCCTGTTTCTGTCAATTCATCAGACTCATTCTCCATCCAGCCTTGTTCCCTAGCTGGTGAGGAGTTGTGATCCCTTGGAGGAGGAGAGGCACAGTTTTGGGTGTTTTCAACCTTTTTGCACTGGTTTCTTCCCATCTCTGTGGATTTATCTACCTGTGGTCTTTGTAGTTGGTGACTTTCAGATGGGTTCTCTGAGTGGATGTCCTTTTTGTTGATGATGAAGTTATTTCTTTCTGTTTTTTAGTTTTCCTTTTGACAGTCAGGTCCCTCGGCTGTAGGACTGCTGGAGGTCCACTCCAGGCCCTGCTTGCCCGGGGCTCACCTGTGGCGGCTTTAGAACAGTAAGGGCTGCTGCCAGTTTCTTCTTCTGTTATATTTGTCCCAGAAGGATACCTGCCAGATGTCCATCTGAGCTCTACTTTATGAGGTGTCTCTTTGGATATGTGGGAATGGGGAGCTGCTTGAAGAGACAGTCTGTCCCTTATAGGAGATCAAGTGCTGAGCTGTCAGCTCTGTTGTTCCATTCAGAGTGGCTGGGCAGGTGTGTTTAAGTCTGTTGCAGAGGAACTCATAACCATCATTTTCCCCCAGTGCTCTGTCCTGGGAAGGTGGGGCTTTATAAGTTCCTGACATGCTGCTACCTTTTTTCAGAGATGCCCTGCCCAGCAAGGAGGTAGCCTAGTCACAGTCTGCTGGCAGAGGCATTGCTGAGCTGCCATGGGCTCTGCCCAGCCTCTGTGTGAACTTCCTTGCAGTTTTGTTTATAGGGGTATAGTTAGAACTGCCTTGGTAATGGCGGTCTGCCTCAATGATGGCGTACTATCTCTGTAATGGCAGACTGCCTCGGTAGTGGCAGAGTGCCTCGGTAATGTTGGACTGCCTCTGTAATGGCAGACTGCCCTGGTAATGGTGGACTGCCTCAGTAATGGCAGATGCCCTTCCCCCCACAGAGCTGGATCATGCCGGGTCCAGCTGTGCTTGCTGTGAAACTCTCAATCCAGAGCATTTCAGATTACTGGTCTTTGTGGGGGTGGGGCCCGCTGAGCCAGATCACCTGGCTCCCTGTTTCAGCCCCCTTTTTTTTCAGTTAAATGGGTGACTCTGTCTCCCAGGTGTTCCAGAGGCCGGTTGAAAAGGGGTCCAGATTTGTGTGAGTTTTTGTGCAGTGACCTGCTGGAGACTTGTGGTGCTTTTTTGCCCAGGAATCTCCTGGTCTGTGCGTGGTAAAAATTCATTTGGAAATGAGTTTGGTGGCTCACGCCTGTAATCCCAGCACTTTGGGAGTCCGAGGCATTTAAATCACCTGAGGTCAGGAGTTCGAGACCAGCCTGGCCAACATGGTGAAACCCCGAATTTACTAAAAATACAAAAATTAGCTGGGCATGGTGGTGCACACCTGTGATCCCAGCTACTGAGGAGGCTGAGGCAGGAGAATAGCTTGAGCCTGGAAGGCAGAAGTTTCAGTGAGCTGAGATCACACCACTGCACTCCAGCCTGGGCAACAGAGTGAGACTCCATCTCAAAAAACCAAAAAACAAACAAACAGACAAAAATATTGCTGTTGAGTGTGCATTGAGGCAAGATTTTCCAACACTGCCTTTCTAGAAGAAGGGAGGAGAGGCACAGAAATTTCAGCAAGTTAAAGTCTCATCCTGCAACCGTGTTTCCAGGAGTCTAGATGATTTGATATATGGGTAAAGTCACAGCATTTAATCATGTTAATTAGTTACATTATGTAACATATAATGTTATATTATATATTAATATGTAATATAAATATATGCTAATCCATTAATTTATAACTGCATTATATAATTACATTATATTAATTATTTTGATATAAAAACAACACCTTTTAACATATTAAATGCTCTAATCATAACAGTGAAAGAGAAGACACATCATGCAACTGAATATTACACAGTCATTTTAATTAAGCTTTGGAAGAACATAAAAACTTTTCGATATCAACTATTTTTTGTGGCAACATCATCTTTGTTTTGATTTATATATTTGACTTTAATTTTTTTTATTTTTTGTTATACTATCAATTGAAATAAAAATACAAAATTGGATACATAGTATGATACCAGTTTTGTAAAATCAATCCATATATATTTAAATGTATGTCTATACAAATACTAGAAACAAGCCATCAATTTGTTACCAACAGTTATATGAGTGATTTTAATTTTCTTTATCATATACTGAATTTTCCAAATTATTTTTATAATAAAAAGTAATGTTCTTGAAAAGAAAATAACTATTTGGTTGTTCTGTACTATTGTGGAAAATGGGAAATATTACTGAAAACTATTTTACATTTCAGTGTTAATTTATCTTTCAAGAATATTCTATATCTGATGTGATTGTGAATGAGGTCTGTCTTAATGTCAGAGGAATGTAAAAAACAGAATTATGAATTATGAATTTTGCTGTTGTCTGAGAGCCCTAGGTGGTTTCTGTTTCACATATTTCTTTATAGATGAGAAAAATAATCCACAAAGGGACCACCTTTCTTTCCCCAAAAATCACAGCTCATCAGAGGCTGCTCTGTTGGGGTTCACGGAAAGCTGGCTGTATCGCCGGTTTATTACTATGTGACCAATCGCCACAACTTAGTTGCTTCAAACAGCACATACCTGTTACCTCAGTTTCTGCGGTCACGAATCTGGGTATGACTTACCTGGGTCCGCTGCTGCAGAGCCTCTCACAAGGCCTCAGTTGAGGTGTTGACCAGGTCTCATGTGAAGTCTTGATTGAGGAAACGCCTACTTGCAGTCTCACACAGCTGGTGGCAGGACTCAGTTACTTCTGAGCTGTTGGACTGACGGCCTCGCTTCCTAGCTGACTGTTGGCTGGAATTTTCTCCCAATTCCTTGCCATGTAGGTCTGCCCAGCACGGTATCAGGCTTCATCAACGCTAGCAAGAGAGGAAGTCTACTGGCAAGATGGAAGCCACAATCTTGCGTAGCCCAGTCATTGAGAGGACATCCCACCGCCTTTGATGTATGATATTAGACAGACTCAGCCACTGTGTCAGCCTACACTCAAGGTGAGGGGATTCCACAAGGGCTTAGACACCAGGCGATGGGGATCATCGAGTCTGTCTACCACGCTGGCTCTCCAACAGTCCTCAAAATGATGGCCAGATGCTATGTTTGCAACAGAACTATTTGTGAATTGCAACAGTGAAGCGGCACTCCTTAGCTATATCTGTGTGTGTATAAGGAGTGCTTAATACATAGGAGATGCTGATACAGGCTTGTTCAATTTTTCATTCATTTATTCGTCTAACAAATATACGTCTTGTGCTAACTAGTGTCAGGTAGCTTTTTCCGTGACGGGGCTGTGATAGTTGACAAAACAAAGTCCTTGCCTCCATGGAACTTACACTCTAAACACAGGAGATAATGTGCCACATCAACAAGGAAATACACACTCAGTTCTCCATGTCAGTGAGTTCTGCATCTGCCGATTCACCCAGCCATGAACCAAAAATATTTGCAAAGAAAGCCCTTTAAACTGTATAGAACATGTAGAGTTTTTTCTGTTTTTATGCTCTGAATGACACAGAAACAATGATTTGCATAGCATTTACGCTGTAACAGGCGCTGCAAGTAATCTAGAGACGATTTAAAGTGCAGGGAGGATGTGTATAGCTTACGCTAAATACTGCAGCAGTGCACGGCAGGGACTTGAGTAGACGCTGGGTAGGCACTGAGTAGGGGCTTTGGTATCTAGGGGAGGTCCTGGGACCAGCTTCTCATGAATACCGAGGGATAACTGTGTGTTGTGTCTTGATACAATGAATATACAGGCAGGTAACAGTAACTGACAAGATGTAGAAGGTGAGGGAAAATGAAGAGGCTGCTAGTTGTATGTTTATGTGGGATGGTCAGAGCAGACCCCACGGTGGGAATATTTAACAGAGACGGAAAGTACAGAAAGCAGTCCTGAGAACATGCAGACCAAGAGAGCTCGTGGTGGCCACGGGAAGGGGCTTGTCAGGTCTCGTGGCTCCTGGGAGCTGGTGACTTATAGCTGGCCAACAGCCAGCTGCCACCCTGCAAGCTACCACTGTCAGCCAGTAACCAAGCACGGTGGGGTATAAAGGCAGGCCTGCTGCAAGGACATGAAGGACCCCTCTGCTGGGCAGGCTGGGCTGGAGGGTTCTACGTTTTCAGACTTTGCCTGCCCAGCCTCATTTTCCCCCACAGGTATTTCTCCCAAATAATTTCCTGCATGTCAAATACCGTTCTGGTGTTTGCCACTCTGAGGACCCAGACACGCACATGTTCCAGCAGAGGCTGCACAAATGCAAAGGCCTTGAGGAGCCTGGCATTTTTGAGGAGCATCAAGGCCAGTGTGTGTTCATGGACAGGACAGAGGGAAGTGGGAGATGAGGTCAGAAATGTACTTCAAGTTCTCACTGGAGAAAAACAGTTGACTTGCTTATTATAAAACCCTTTGTGTGAAGGAAGAAATACAAAATGTTAGACAATGGCGTCTGTGTTGGTTACAGAATTTAAAGGAAGGGCGTCATACAGCGGTACCTTCCAGTCTTCCCATTAGCAGCACTCAGCACATCTGTCTAGGCAGTAAACCGAAGTGGCCCAGTTCTGGGCCATTAAAATTTTGATGTGTCCCATTACGGAAATTTACGGCCTTAGTTCAAAGGGCTTTTGCCACTGTGTCTGTGAGGGCCGTGCTGCAGAGTGCACTTTATGCAAATCTGATAGACGGTAATGAGTGATCCTGCTTAATAAGCTACTTAGATCATTTGGGCATTTACTTGAGAGTGACCACAAATGCCTTTTCTGAGACCATTTCACAGTGCTAACATTTAACTGAAGTAGCACTTACAGAATGCCAGGCCCCAGAGAGCACTAAGCATGTTACGTTATTGATGATGGGACGAAGGACACGGGTCTTACAAGGTGTGTCTGCCTAGATGCTCCTAATGACCAGACGAGAAGAGACTGGAAACTTTCTTTTCAGGAGTTTGTAGCTCAGATCCTTGTTTCACCACAAAGCGTCGGCTTGACATAGCCTGGACTTGACAGTGCTTTCTGCAGGGCACTTAAAAATACTTCCACCGCCTCTCTTTTACCTCCATAAGCCCTGACAGGTCTTTGCTCAGCCTCTGATAAGCAAAAGATTAGAAAATCCCTTTAAACTTCAGAAACAGAGGAATGCTCAGTCAAGCGATAACGCCGCAGAAATTCGTCTTGAGTATTCTCACTGTGTATCAGTTGAAGTCAGATGAAGAGCTCTACATTCATCCAAAATTCTTTTTATACTAATTAGATGCTCTTCAAAGGTGTAATTACCATTTAAAAATTACTTTGGAGTACAGGAATTACAATAGATTTTTAATGCCTTTTAATTTCTCTCGATGTTTCTCACCTTTCATTAGCACTTATTCTACCAGTGAGTCACAGGACTTTCAAGGACTTTTCCTCTCTCACAGTTAAAGTCCTTAACAGAAACGAAGCTCACATGGAAAACTTGTCTCAATTATCAGAGAAAGACTATGATAATTAAAATTTTGATTGCATGGATTATCAATTGTCCGAAACTTTGTTGGTCTCCACCTTGAGCAAAGAACTATTTCCAGCCCCAGAGGCAAGCTGCCTCATTGCACAAAAGAGGGGATAAAAGAAGCAGCCTGGTGATGTGCTTATTGTCACAATTTGTGGTACAGCTGAGACTCACTATGTCTGCCCTTGAAGTGCAGCCTCTCTGCCCTGCTCCTGTGGTATTTCTTGGAACCTGGTATTATTTCAAAAGGGTAAGAAGGGCATAGAGGAGGCTTCAGGTTGGTGAGCATTGAGGAGGCGTATTTTCTTGAAGTGTGTACGTGTGTAAGCTTTGTAGCAAAAGCAGAAAAACCTATCTGCTCTTCCACACTTGGAGCGAACTGCTCACAAAGCAGACACGTGTTTTCTGGATGGGCAGTTGGCTGAGAATAGCCCCTGGCTGATACATCTTCAATGTCTTGCCATTTCTCTTTGGATAAAGCACAGGTGTCTTAAGATATCCTCCATGCCCAAGACGATCTGCTCCTGTCCTGCCTGGTCTCACCTTTCGTGAGCTCCTGCACTTCAGTCATGCCGGCTTTCCTTCCACTCCTTTGTCCTTCCCTCTTCGCAGGTGTAAGGCCTTTGCACACTCTAAACCCTCTTACTGGAACGCTGTTTCTTCTGCTTATCTCAAGAACTCCAACCCCATCTTTACACCCTATTTCAAGCACTGCTCCCCAAGAAAGCTCTCCCTGCCCTCTGCCCAGCCCAGGGCCTGTTGTTATGGGTCTTCCCAGCACCGAGGGCCTCGCCCTCACTGTGCACATGGGTTGCATGGTTACATTTGTGTATGCAGATTTAATTCAGGTCTACGCCCTCCAACCCCCTTACAGAACATTCTCCTAATGGCATGTACGAGGCCCGGTTGTGCCCACCCCTGCATCTCCATAACACAGCACGGTGCCCAGCACAGGGAAAGGACACAGAGCTCAGTGGACATTTGCTGGCCCAGTGCCTGAGCAGATCCTCTAGAAGGATTGCCGTGCTCTCATCGCACAGACCTGCTGCAGGAGACCTCTGCTGCTCTCCAGAATTCCGGCTGTCCCTCTCGACATGATTCTGAGTGGCTGCATGATGCATCCTGACCAAAGAGTCAGCAGCCAGGCAGTCCTTCCTCACTTCTGCAATTAATGAGCTTTCAGATGCTGGGCAAACCATTTAATGTCTCTACGTCTTCTCATATGTAAAACTGGATTCTTAATATCAGTTTATTTACCTTACCAAGTTATTCTTCTATAACAAGAACATTAAAAGTGTAGCTTGTATTAGTTTGAGCAAGACATTGTTGGTGTAAAAAAAAAATTGGTTATAGGCAGTTTCCTGCTTCCGTACACAGTGGATTCAAAGTTGAATAAGAAACAGTAATGAGGGAGACATTTCCAGAGAACTAAAAATACCTGATAAAATTCCTGATAGTGGTTAATTATGTGCTGCCTTTCTCAGATTCAGACACCATGAGGCGGGTGAGACCTTCAAATGCGCCCAGCGCAGGAGGCCACCAGCCATCCTGGGGACGGGAAAGGTGACCGTAGCACCTCCTCTTCCTGGTCTGAGGACTCCTCTGCCCACTGCTGCAGCAGCCACGGCATTTCCACATCTTTAGGGGACTTTGGGCAGCTAGAAACAGATGCCCAGATAGCGAGAGAAGCAATTCTGTCTTCTTGCCATCTGTAGTAGATTGCAAATGTGCCCCAAATCTTGACTCTTTTCTTTTTCTCTAGACTTTGCCATGTAATTTTGTAGAGTTCTCCCAGTTTGACATTGAGCTTAGCCCTGTGAGTTAGTCAAGGTTATCCAGAAAAACACAAACAGTAGGGTAGGTGAGTATATATCTATATAATAATATTATTCACATTATCATATATATACTATAAGAAATTGGCTCATGTGATTATGAAAACAGAAGTCTCAAGATATGCATTTGCAAACTGCAGACCTAGAAAAGCTGATGGGTGATTCTAGCCCAAATGCTGGTGGGCTTCCAAGGGCAAATCTGACGCTTCAGTTCAGGTCCACAGGCAGAAACACAAACCGCAAACCACAATGCCCCAGTTCACAGCAGTCGAGCGGAAAGAGTTCCCTCTGACTTGCTCTGTTCAGGCCTTCAGCTCACTGGCCGAGGCCCACCCACATCAGGGAGGACAAGCTGCTGTGCTCAGTCTGCCAATGTAAACGTAATCTCACTGAGAAACACCCTCCGAGACAGACCCAGAATAATGTTTAACCAGATTTCTGGGCACCCTGTGGCTCAGTCAAGTTGACACAGAAAATTAACCATCGCACCATGGGATTGGCTTTGGCCGGTGCAATGTTAGCAGATGAGACGCCAGCAGAGCCGTGAAAGACTCTAGACCCATCAGACAAGCTTGCCCTTTAAGCCTTCGCTGTCACTGTGAGGACACCCCCACGTGCACCTGCTGTCTAGTGACAGGCATGGAACAGATCTAAGTCACTCCAGCTGTCTCAGATGAGGCTATCCTCCACCAGCTGGCAGCCTGCCAGCCATTAGGCCGGGAAGATGAGTTGACCTCTGAGCTGAGCACTAGACACGTCAGCAATGGGGTTCATTGTTACATGTCATTGAGATTTTGTGATTGTCACAGCAATAGCTGCAATCCATGATGATGCATTGGGGAAGCCCATGTTTACACGCACACACAGTCTTTGTGAAACTCCCCACTGACCACTGAGAAGTAACCTTACCTGGGAGGCACAGCAAGCCGGGAAGTGTCCCCACCATGAAGGAGGTAGAGCAGGACACTTTTTTTTTTCCTGAAGAGAAAGATATAACGTATGTAATGCTCATGGTTTAAAATGTAATCTATGTAAACAAACTTCCCTCAGTAAAGAAAGCCTCCTGCAACCCGGCCTGAGGCCCAAGTTTGCATGTTTTTGGTTGGGCATGGTGGGTGGTTTCGCCTATAACAGCCTGAGATACGGAAGTCGGCATCCGCATGGGGGCTGAGGGAAGTCAAAGTTCTGTGAGCAAGCAGCGGACAACTGCCTGAGAGCCACACACATGTGACCGGAGAAACAGCCTTCCTGGGCCCTTCCCCAGATGCAGTGGAGGAGAACAGGGCCCTTGGCCAAGGATTAAGCTGAGAGTGTGACTTTTGTGTAGCTCTGGGAGACGCCACGTTTCTACGTCCTCCATTCGTATTGTCTGAGAGCACGAGGAAGGCAAACACAGTCACTGCGTGGCTCACTGACTCCACGGGGCGGGAACCAGCAGGCAGTCAGGAAAAAGTGCTTCCTCCTCACCAAGGGTTAATTTTGTATGGTCCCTGAGAACGAACGTTTTCTTTGGAAGACACGCATACATACTTGTCCCGCCAAGTGTGACAGATACACTGACAGGGGGTACACAGCTGGTTCAGATGGGAGCCCTGCTTGCAGGTGGCATGCCAGGCCTGGGCATTCTGCCAAAACCAGGACAGCAAGCGGCCCCGATGGCTCTTCAGGGCTTGATGGAGGTGTAGCCACCGCCTGCCATCTTCTGAGACCCACCACTGTCCTCCTCTGCCCAGGGTTCGTTGTATCCTGAATTTCTGCCATTTGGAGAAATGATTTTTTGAGACTCAGAGGAACCAGGTCAGGAACTTCAGGTCCATCGTCACGGACCTGCCCTGGTCATAGGTGCCGGAGTGCTTCAGGGAGGGTTAGTCCTTCCGACCGCGTTTGTGTGCGTGTACCTGCGTCATGATGCTGTCAGTAGGATCCAGAAATGCGAAGGGGACTGACTCATCTCCGTCCTTCTGCTCGTGTCTTGGAGGAGGCTGTTTTGGGGTGTCTCATTCACGTTTCCCAGCAAAGTGGGAAGTGGCTCCTGGAAGGACAGGGAGTGAGCACTGAGCAGGAGAGGCCCAAAGTCTTACTTTCAAAGTATTTGAGCCCGTACCCCCTGGTCAGAGTCACTCTAGTAAGGATGGACTGGGGTGTTCTGTGGCGTATGTGTCCTTAATAGCTTGGTGCCCTAACCCCAAAGCTTGTTCCTCACTCAGACTACACACCCACCAGTGGTCTGCGGGGACGCTACTCCAGGAAGTCACTCAGGAATGCCTGGCTATGGAGGGGGCTTTCCTGGCCACCGTGGCAGGGGAAAGGAGCGTGGCATCCCCTGCCCTGGCCCTTTGCGGGAGGCCACACGTGCCACTTCCTCTCGTGATTCCTGCTCGACTTGGATGAACAGGCCGTCTGCACAGGGTCGGGCGTTCCAACCGACTTCCACAGATTTTGTAATGGATGATTTGGCATCCGTTAATCGCAGAGCCAAACTAACGGCCAAAGGTGTCTACGTCACCCGTCAGTCCTGCTTTTAAGGTAGCATAAAAATCCCATCACGGGCCCTCCGTCCACAAACCCCAGCTGCGACTTGTTCCCGCCCAGTCAAGGCCGTCCCTGCGTTGTGACTTCTCTCCGCTGTGGCAGTGGAGGCTCAGGTCCATGCTTTCTGTTCTCCTGCCTTCTGCCCAGTCCTGGTTCGCCTGGTAGCCCCGCATGTCTTGGCGGTGCCCCTTTTTCTTGGGCAGTTGTTCCTCTCTGTGCCTATCACCTTACCTCACCTGAATAAAACAAATCCCAAATTCAAATCGTAAAACATGGGGATGTAGGCTTGTCCTATGAGTAGATGACGTGGAATATGCGTGGGCTACCCTGACGGCTGCGGCCTTGGTTCCCACAGGGCTCTGGGATGCCACATGGTCTTTGCGGGCACTACCTGCCTGCGTGGCACTTGCCTGCCATCCCTGGACCGTAGGAGGTTATGGTTGTATAGTGCAATAATTCCTTAACCACTTTAACCACTTTGCTCTCTTGCCTTTTTATTGTAAATAAACACTATAATATGTGCTAGATTTTCACATTTTGTGAAATGAGAAAGGGGGTATGGTCTTATTTTTAAGGTGAAAACCAGGACGCAGAGACCTGGCTTCCCAGGGCTCGGTCATTCTGCCGCAGGTCTCACAGTGGCATCTTCAGAAAACCACGGTGCCAGGAAGTTGAAATCATATTTGAATCCAAATAAGAGACATCTTCAGGCTGCTAGTGGCTCACGATCTGAAGTACAAGGTTTATTCTGAATTTGTGGAGACAGCACTGGTAAATACATACGCTTTTTTAAAATGAAGGGTTCAAAAATATGGCATTTCCCTAAGCATTAAGTCAGACGGAGAGACTGGTACCATTGCTTTTGAGTCCAGGGGAGCTAGGCAAAAACTTCCTGAGCTTGTTCCAGGACCCCGATCTGAGTAGAGATCTCGAAGCCTTCAGGACACAAAATTCCACTTGGCGGCACGCTGCCCATAACAGAAAAGGCAGAACAGTGAGCGAGCCAGCTGCCTGCCCACCAGAGACAGTGCTCTCAGAGCGTGGGACACTCCCCGCCGGTGCCAGTCCCTCTTTCAGCCTGGATGGCTTTCTCCTTCTTTGTCTGCACCTTCTTGACATTAAAGACATAGACATTATCCCGTGGAGCTTCCCCTGAGCAAAGCTTCCTCTTCCAGCTGCCACAGCTTGGCTGATGCTGCTCAAGAGAACCCCACAGTCCTGGCATCTGGTTGCCTTCTGGGAGGCATCTGCCCTGCTGAAAGGACAGAGAGAACAGGATCCCTGCAGCTCCGATTCTTCAGAGAAAGCAGCATGACCTCTGCTGGGTGGATCTGCTCACAAGAGGCTGAGGGAGAGGCCCCGTGGCTGCCACAGGAAGTCTGCACAAGCCACGATGATGCAGCTGAAGGAACGCCTCCGAATACAGTGCAGGTCCACGGCATAAACAGAAAAGCCTCGCGTGTGCTCTGCGAGCCCCCACACCGTGCACTCCATGCAGAACCGCACGCTGTCCTGGTCTGCGAACGGTGAGATGATGGAGCTTTCAATGCCATTGCTGGGGTTTCCTGTGAGCGCTGAGGGTCACCTTCTGCCACGCTCCAGACGCCATTTCCTCTCTGTTCTCAATAGTTCACTCCACCGTTAGCGTCTTTCAGAAAAGTATGGGCAGATTGCTTTCCCTAGAGGGAATAGAAGACAATAAAATCCCATGATTTAATCTTTTAAAAGTTGAGAAACAAGAGTCAAAAACATCCAGATTTGATGCTGCCTTTTCTAGTTTACACATGTTAATGTCTAGATGATGTCCAGAAGTATTTACTTATCTCATATTTATAAAACCGAATCACAATCTTTAAGAAAATTGTTCTGGCTTTTGTTATTAATGTTCTCAGGACACTTGACATGAAATTTCTGGTTTTCTATAATGCTGAGTTTCCAAATATTTGGAGAAACCTAAAATAGGTCTACTAAGTTCTGGTGAGGTCAGAATATTCAGAGGACGTGGCGTGACTAATGAGGAGCATGGATTTTGTGCTTCAGAGGCACTGAGCATTGATTAAAGGACATAAGGGTGGATTCTGATCAAAGGCCGTTAGGGTGGATTCCGACGCTACCAGGTGGTAGTGTCCCCTGACTTCATGGCAGTCTCTCTTTTGCAAAGAGGGGGTGTGCTTTGCCTTAGGCTCATGGAAATAACGTACTGGGATCTCAACATGTGATGTTCCCATCAAAGCTGTAAACATTCCCAAAGGCAGTCATTTAGTCGCTAGATCTTCATTAGATCTTTCTTCTAATATAGATTTTAAAAATGGTTTTTGAGATCACTCTTGCTTTCATGATTTGAAAAGGTGTTCCTTACAGAAATAAGGCAAAGGGAAAACTTTAAGATCGGCATTTGTCCAGGGTGCCTCAAACATTTCTAGAACATTAGATGATCACTTGACCTGCTTTGTTACAAATAGTGTCAGGCTTGAGGGTGAACGGGTTTTGGGAAGACCCACTTGACGCTGAGCATAGGCCTGCGGAGGACTCCAATGCGGATGTTTACACTGAGGGAACCCCTCACACAGTGACCCGATCAAAGACAGCTCAGGGTTGAGCTCTCAGGACTCAGCGCTGCCACAGGCCACATTTTCCTCTGAGTTTAAGAGAATGACACACCCTTACGCTCAATACTAAATTTCTTGAGTTAAGATTGTGAAAGTTGATTATCCAGATTGGGTCATTCTTGTCATACCCAACTAAATCAGAGACAAGGGGTCTGAGTAAAAGGCACTCAGGGTACAGAACACCTCCCTAGAAATGCTGTCCTCCGCAAGTCTGGGCTGAAACCGCCTGTTAAAACCAGAACACTTTTATCCGTAGCAGGTGAGCTAACAGCTCTAAATCAAGGTCCAGTGTTGCCCACCACAGTCGCCCACCAATGGGACTTACCGGCCCCCCAAATGTGCTAATGTCAAAGAACTTTCTCCCAGAACCACACAGAACATTCCTTTTTCCAGCCTTCTCTTTGTTCTTCGGACATACCAAAAACCACCCTGTCTGCCTCCACGTCATGAATTGCAATTCTCCCCTTCCCTTTGCCAACCATGTGTACCGTAAGGAGCAGATAAGACGGCACCGGTCAAGTGGAAATCTTATTTGCACAGTAAGATGAGGGTGGGCTGGCCAGCCTACACCGCTTGCTATTAAACCTCACACCTGATCACACCAACCTGTAAGCTCTGTGTGAATCAGGGACCGCTCCTCAAGCCTGCCTGTGAACCCCGGCACACCGCTCGGCCTGCTGGCCTTCCCTTTCACAGCCCCCTTTCTCTCATTAGAGGCAGGGCTATTCTCCTTTCTCTCTTTGCCTATAAAACCTCTGCTTCTAAACTTTCTCTGTGTATCTGTGTTCTAACTCACCTGGCGTGAGACAGTGAACACCAGGCATTTACACCAGACAAGGACGCTGCTTCGCTGGTAACTTTCTGTATGATTTGCTGAGCCTTATATGATACGCACTGACTTAGGTGCTGAATACAAACAGTTGAATTTGTTGTAATTTCCTAAAAACCTGGGATAGCTTCCTTTGGGCTTGACCCTTCCTACTGAAGTCCAGCTGACATTTTAAGTGTTTCTCTGTAGACTGACTCAGAGTAAACAGCCAGGGAGGAGGTCTGAATGTGGGGGCCGGGAAGGCTCTGCTTGCAGTTGGCGTGCACTGGGAGAAAGCTTTCCCCATGAGCCTCTTCCCTTGGGGTTCGTTTGAATGGGACATTTCTCTCCCAGTCCATCTTCACGGGGAACCTGCCGTGGGTGGAGCAGAGGGCAGGGGCTGGAGTCTCAGCACTATAATGCCCAGCACCGCCATCCCCGGACCCAAATTCCCAGCCACCGCTTAAGGCTTTGTCTCAAATTGCACATCCCTCACTCACTGATCATCAGGTCTGGGACGCGTCTAAACCTTTTCCATTTCAGGGCTGTTTGTTTGTGCTGTTTCCTCAGCTTCAAGTTTGCTCCTTCCTGGAGTATCAGGAAGTCCTCCCTGTTTAAACCTGACCCTCCGAGAGGCCTTTCCTGCCCCTCTCGGCCAGCCCTGCTTTTGTTTTTACATAGCACTTTCATCCATTTTTATTATTTGTCTATTCAGCACTTTTTTTTTCTGTGGTTTTATTTTTTCCATTAGAATATAAGCAATGAGAAGGCAGGGCTGGATCAGGGTTATTTGTATTACATTTGCAATATTTATCTTGTAGGCAATTAGTAAATGTGAATAAATTCCCTTCAATGCTACGAACTGTGACAGCTGCATTCCGTTCTTCACACAACTGTCAACATAAGTGTGCGTGTGTTTGGGTTCTATTTTTCATGCATTTCCCGTAAGACCAGAGAAGCGTGTGTGCATGTGCATGCATGTGTGTAGGAGTGTGGGGCACACACACACACACAATTTCTTTAAGGAATTAGTTCGCATGATTAAGGAGCCTGCAAGTCCAGAGTCTGTAGGATAGCCCAGCAGGCTGGAGACCCCGGGAGGGGCCCGTGTGTCACTTCTGAAGTCCACTTGCTGAGGGAGGACAGTTTTTGTTCTATTCAGGCCTTCAATGGATTGGATGAGGCCCACCCACACTACAGAAACGAATCAGCTTTACTCAGAGTTCACTGACTAAAGAATTAACCCTGTTCTGAAGCACCCTCACAGACACTGAGCATGTGATACTATGTGACCAGAGCAGTGTTTGACCTCGTATCTGGGTGCGGCAGCCCAGGCAAATGGTCCCATAAAGTAAGCCAGCACAGACAATGTGAAACCTGAATACCGACAGACTGGTCCCGACGTCAGGACATCTCGTCATCCAGGGGAATGTCACTAGGAGTGCCAAGGTCCCCAGCTCCCTCCCGGGTCCGCAGAGGTTCTTACCCTGGCCAACCCCAGGAATGGGAAAAAGGACCCTGGAGGTGCAGTGAGTTTGCTGTTCGAATAAATATCATGAACCCAAAGAGTTTTGTGGAAAAGTGATTTATTAGGCAGAGAGAGAGAAAGAGAGGGAGAAAGAGAGAGAGAGAGAGAGAGACAGCTCCCACAGTGTCGTGGAGGGGACCCAGAGGAGGAATCCGCTTAGGTAGGAGCAGCTGAATTTCAACCCGAGTTACTCCCGCCCCATCCATGTTCTCCTCCAATGAGCGGAGTGCTTTCCAACATCCTCTGCAGTGATTGATCTTTGACTTTGATACCGGATTGGCTGCTTGGTCTGCCACTCTGAGCTACAGAGCCCCTCCTCCCAGAACTTTCCAGGGCGTTCTGGACAAAGGCCCCACCTGGCTTCCCACCCAGCCCGCGACAGGGACACCCAGACCAAGGACTTCACTTTTGAAACCCCTGGGTTCCCGGATGGAGGCGTGGCTCTGGGAAGCTCCTGCCTTGGAAACCACGCCCCTCAGGGGCCCCTTGTCAGTTCCCTAAGACCTGTCATTTTAAGCATTTTCGTTCCTGAGATTCAGATGCAGACTCGTGTATAATGGGCAGATCTAAATGCAGAGCTGGAGCCCCCAGGCCAGATCCAGACCCTGCTGCTTGAATGTGGCAGCACAGGCTGAGAATCGTTTTTACGGATGAACATTTGGGATTAATTTGGTTCTAGGGAACTAACTTTGAACTTCCAATAAGCAAAATGTTAGCTCCTCAAGGAATTCCATTTATCTCATTTGTACGCTTGTACTATCAAAAGAAAGAAACAAAAACTAAATGATGATGCCATAATTTGAATTTTGTTAAGAAAAAGGCTCTTGTGAAATGTAACATGTTATAGGAGTCACTCATTGGCTGAGTCTCTGGTAAGCTTGTTGTTTAAAGAGCAACGTCTTAGATGACATGAGTTTTGAGGTATTTGGGGACGTAGAGTGATGGGGTGCGGGGAAAGACTCCCCACGGCAGACAAACGTTCCCTGCATGTTCCCGATCCTGCACCTTTGTGCCTTCTGAAAAGGAAGACAAGCCAAGGAGACCACAGTGATGCTCTCACCTGCGGCTCCGGACAGTCTGCACGCTGTCTCAGGCCTGCCTGGCTACCTTCTCTTGCTCAGCCATGGACTCAGCCGTCACTTGCAGCAACTTCCCTGTCTTTGGAGTTGGTGCTGGTCTTTGAATTATTTCTTTGGCTGTAACTCAGTCATACCTGACATGGATTCCGACCAGCACACATAGTCCTCCTGCTCCTACTCCTCCCTTCTAGCTGGGGCTGCTTCAAATACTCCAGGATTCAGCCTAGCAAACCACAATCCAGCCCAGCACCCCCTGGGCATGTGTGTCTTCCAGATGCCGCAGGCTGAGTGAGCCTCGCATTCGAGTGTCTGCTTTTTCAGGGGCAAGCTGTTCTTTTCCCTGTCTTGTTTATAAGACAGAAAAGGATGTGCCTGAATTGTCCCGGGCACCACGTTAGGGATCTACCCAGACGGGCCAGGTTGCTTTCACTCTTTTGAGATTAATAATTGCATTTCATACAGAGCCATTTCAGTTTGACAGCAAGTACCCATACAGATAATATTTGGAGTCGGTGAGAAGAGAGGTTTTGCAAATGTCTTAGAAGATGAATTAGCGACCACGCGAGAGATCAGTTTGCACGGTGCTTTAGTTTTCCACTGTAGGCTTCTACTAACCTGAGCCCATTACAGCTTTGAATTTGTAAATAAGCTGAGACACAAATAGCTGTGAAAGTTGTTTGGTTGAGTGTTTTGGAATTTGAATGCTTAACAAAAGTTTGCAAAATCCTGTGAAATTTCTTTACTTTTTTTGCGTTTTATTTACATGATCTTATTTGTTCTTTCTGTTCACTCTCGTCTTATTTTCAAACCTGCAGTTCAGACCACCTAGCTCTGTCACTGGCTGGAATTCCCAGGAACCAGTGCCTCTATGGTCGAGGTTTGTGTGCCCTCCCCGGGGACCCAGTGGGCATCACAAGCCTCCCCTCTCCCCTTCCCAAGGAGCCCTGGAGTATGTTGGAAATAAAACAGAGAGCTAAAGAAAGTGGAGAAACTGCCGGCCTGAACCCAACTCGAGGAAAGGCGGGTGGCACTGGGAAGTGAGCTGAGTCTCGGGGGCTCTATAAAACTCCAAGGATTGAAGCAGGAAGCCAGCACCAACAGGCATGTTTTGCTGGAGGAAAAGCCCGAGGAAAAATTTTATTTTCTGCTTCTCAAGTAGATTTGGAACATTGCTGTTCCTTTCAATCATAAACAGATTTTTCTTCCAATGCTGATATTTGTGGAGGTGTTTAACTCCTGTGTATTTAAAAAAGAAGGGGATAAATAAATTCAGATGCCAAAAACACTATTCGCGGTTAATTTAAATACATATTAGAGTAATCAGAAATTCTGACAGTGAGCGTAATGCTTACTTCACATAGGCATTTAACTCTTTCTACCTGAATTGATTGTAAACTGAGCTTAAAGACAATCACTCCCTGAAGGTTGCTTGGGTATCTCTTACTTCCTGGAAGAGAGCTGGTTCCTGGCCTTCAGCTCGGATTGATCTGTGCACAGTCTAACTCCTGGTCTTCCCCATCAAGTGAGCACCCCCCGCACACTTTATTATTTTTCCGCGATGCCATCGCTCCTTCAGTTACCTGGACTCACACTGGTTCTGCTTGTGATTTCTTTCTGCGCGCTGTCTTCCATGTCTTTGCGTCTCCATATCCTGTGCGAGTATCCCCAACACCCCCCTGGACGTCCGTCTCCGTCACACTGCCCCCCCCCATTCCTCATGGCCGCTGGCCTTCCATGACTGCAGGTTTCCACGTGGTTTACTTTCTCTCGCATACGTTAAACATCGATCCACAGAGCTTTCTTACACACTAAGCATGATTCTCCTCATTTTATAGATGAATCAACCGGACATAAAGGACCTGATGGGCTTGTCCAGTAAACACAGACAGCTAAGTATTGAGGCCACGACTGGTACCCGGTGCCTGGAGAGCAGGCTGCCCGGCTTGCTGTTCCCAGTAGGTTTTCTCTTTAATGCACATGCAGACCCCAGGCTTTGTTCACTGCTCATAGCCAGAAGCTGTGGACAAAGGCGTTTTATTACCTGTAGGGATAAGTCAGTTTGTTCCCACACCAAACAGTCGGGCTGCTTACGCTCATGGCCCAATAACGAGATGCAGATAAACTGGGAAAGAAGAGAGCTTATTTCTGTGACCGGGTACAAGGAGAAGGCCCGGAAAATATTGGCAGGCCAACTCAAAATGATGTTTCCAGAGCTTATATACCTTTTAAGCTCTGTGTCTGTGTGTACACGTGCCTTCATCTAAAGACACAGCGATTAACTTCTAATCTATAACTAAGGGATGAGTTTTGAAGCCCTTCCTCTGGAGCCGCAGTAAATTTATTTAATAGAGGTGGGTCCAGGTGATTACCTTTATGTCTTGTCTCCTGCTGAATCATGGAGGTTAGGGGAGTTCCTTTAGACCCCCAATAAACCATTGCTGTGAAGGTCTGGGGAGTTTCTTCAGCCCCCAGTGAAACCTTGTTAAATCCTAAGCAGGTCCTGTAAAGAATTCCTTCATTAACCTGTCATGCTCCAAGGCCCAGGAGAGGCCTGGGCGGAACTCTCGGTGGGCTTTTGCTACATGTAACGACACTGGCTCTCTCAGCTTTTAGTAGGTAGCTTAACCACCCAGTCAGTGCTGAGACAGTTGTGACAGAGGCCTGCCTGTTCAGCTGTCAGTGAGATCTGGCCTGCCACAAAAATCTCCTTGGTTGGCATCAAACAGCCCCTCCAGTCTGTCTAATTCCCTTATCTGTCGCTCTCTGCAGCTCCTCCAAGCCTTTGCTCCAGGCAGATGGGACTAAGTTTTGTCTCTCAGCTCCACCTGCACATGTCCTCCAAACCTCTGCTCAGACGGTACCCTCCGCCTAAGATGCCTTTCTTCCTCCTGCTTAAGTCCCTGTTTTCATGGACGGAGTCGTCTGTCTGCTCACACAGATGGCATGCTTCTGTGTGACAAGTGCGGCTCTTTAATTCAGATTGATTTGTCCAGAATTGAATTCCTCCTTTTCCTCATAGAGAGGCCCCCACGTGCTGGAAACATGAAAAGACTACATTTCCCAGACTCCCTGTGGGTGAGGCCCCCAAGTGCTGGAAACATGAAAAGACTACATTTCCCAGACTCCCTGTGGGTGACATTGGGAGCCTATGACTGTTCTGTCCAGTGGTGTGTGGGTGGAATGTGGGCCGCTTCCAGAGTTGACCATAAAACACTACTCTCTTCTTTCCTCCTATGGGAATCCAGGAACCCACACGTTCTAGGAGGCAGAGTTATGGCACGGAAGCAGCTCCTATCTCTGAGTTACCACTCGGAGGAGACCCCACCAAGTAGGGTTGCTGAAGGGGTGATGACTTTGCATGAGAAAGACGTAAGTTTTATCTTAAGTCACTGAGATTTGGGGTTGTTTGTTACAGCGGCTAGCAAACATTGCACTGACTGACTGGGCCTGCCTGCCTGGTTTGATGTCTCTCTGCATCCCGACTCTAGAGTTAGTGATTGGAATGCCACTTGTTTTTCACGTTTCTCCCCTCCCTATTTCTTTTCACATTTTCTCCTTTCTTTTCTTCATTCCCTCTTTAATTTTTTGTTCTCACATTTTCCCCCCACTTTTTTGAGGTCCCTATTTAATCTTAATTGAGAAACCACTCAAGGGACATATTCTACTAATTGCAAAAATTTAACAAAAAATGTTCTGAGCTTTCAAGAAAGTTACCGTTTAGTAAGAATTTTATAGTCTAGTAGTTGCTAACAGTTTAAGCCTTTTGTTCCTCCATCACCCAGTTGTCTGGGCAAAACAAACGCTCAGAGAGCAGTCGCTGAATGCACATTAGAACTTTCCAGGTTCTCAAGACTTCACTGGTCTTGAACGATGTTGTAGGAATGATGAGTTGGGGCCAAAAGTTACTTTCTGATCAAAGAGCCCATATGTTCATGGGTTAGGTAATAAATATGATTAAGCTTCCACAGCCCTACAGGCTGCAGCACAGAGGAGTGACAGATAATCTTGATTTAGAGAGTACATTTGGATGGATGTCCCAGCTTATTTGCATAGCAAAGGGTTCTTCTAGGGCCACTGACTTTGTTCTCTGTGAAGTCTCCATTCTCTGGGGAGCAGATAGTGTAGATTACCCTTCTTTCATCAATTTCCAGTGATATTCTTCCAAAGCACTGTGAGATTTGTGTTTGGACATTATTCGGGCTTACATACTCTGGCCCTGGGATGATTTTTCGTCGTCATGATGTCAGCCTCCGTTTTTATGTTGATGAGACAGTTATACCTGTTTTTGCTTTTTGACATCCCTTCTGTTTCTTGGTCTGGCAGGCATTAAATCATTAATGTTTCAAAATCACATACAGCTGAAACACTGTAAGACAGTATTTCTGGTGATGAGTGCCTTAAAATTGCAGAAACAATCCAGACTTCTCTGTTTTCTTGGCTTTCACCGACCTCTGATTTTACTTCAAACCAGTACCGGAGGTTATCTTTGATTGACAATTACTTTTCCTGATCTCAGATGTCTGAAAACCCGTCTTGTATCACGAAAACCTTGCTATAATGTAGGTGTTTCTCTCCATTACTAATGCAGGGAGCTTTTCAGTCATGATTTACATCTTTCAGATTAAAATACTGGGAAACATGGCCCTTCCTGAAGGCTGGCTATCTCTGCAGCAAAAATAGTTCCGACTTGGCTCCTTCGCTTTGACGGTCACAATACATCATCGCACCTCTGGCTAATTAGCAGCTTCTTCCCTGGTCTTATTTTTCTGCCACGGGGAGGTTTGCAAAACTTTGTTTTCGTGTCAGGCTTCCATGTTGCTTTACCAAGCACCCTAACTACTGAAGTTTATCTTTCACCAGGGAGCCCCTGCTGAAAATCCCACAGGAGTCCCAGAGGGACTCTCACTGTACTATTTAGGAGAAAATCAATGAAAATGGGAAAGAAGAACGTGAGCAGCTAACCGTTACAACACGCATACACACTTGGCGGCAGGCACAGCGGTGCCCTCTGATTATCTCATTTAATTCTTCCTACAACTGTGTGAGCTACAATCGGGTGGGAAATTTGGTTAAGAATTTAGGCCTATCCTCTGTTCAGAGTCTAAGGTTTGATCTCTTTATCAGTAGAAACAGGATGCCTTCTCAATTTTTTAATTAAAAATGAAAGTTTCATTCTTTATCAAACTATCTAAATATGATAACCTCAATTAGTAATTAAAATTCCCCCAGTTTAAAAATTATATTGATCCCTGAGAAGTCTGAGAAATGAAATTAAAAATAAAAATAAACAATTTGCAACTGAAAGGGAGCTCTCAGATTCTGTCATAAGCTTCTGATTTTAAAGGTGAAAACAATGTGGTTAACACATACAGCACTAAAGATTCTGTTGTGAGTGTTTTGTATGTGTACGACGTGGGTGTGTGTGTGTGTGTGTGTGTGTGTGTGTGTGAACTGACTCCTGTAACCTGATGAGGTTGTTCTGATTATTATCATCCCTGCTTAACAGATAAGAAACCTAGGTCTTGAATGATGCATTTACCTTCTGTGGTCAAAGGTCTAGTGGTGGGAGCAGCAGAAGCAAATGCAACCAGGTGGTCTCTCGAGGAGTGAGCTCCCCACCACCTTGGAGGAAATCAAAACATGGAGGGATAAAGGATCTTGTCAAGGCCTCACAGCTGGTTGGTGGCAACAAATTTTACTGCATATTAAACATACGTAAAGAGCAAAATTTAAATAGCTTCATAACGGTTCTTTTTCTTTTAGATAAACTTTAACGGAATGATTTTTATGTGAACACAAATCCCCGTTTCGGACACACCTCCCTTCTTCTGCCCGTTACACGTTCCTTAACCCACCCACATGCGTCTGTGGGCTTCATTTTCTCCGCACGAGAGGGTGAGTGCCTGGTATTTACCCCGACGATGCTGCAGCACACACAGTGTAAACATGTATTTAATTACCTACATATCCCTCCATATATTGATGTGTACACACACACACTCAAATGTGGCCGTAACATGTTAAATCCTAAAAGAATGGTGCAGACTAACGCCGGGGGTGAGGAGAGAGTGCTTTGATCATGGGCCTGGACAGGCCTCACCCGCTGGGGACCTGCACATGCACTAGGAATGGGAAGTCCTCACGCGCTGAAAGGCCTCAGGGAGGACATCCTGAATAAGTTTGGCCAGCATTTTTTCAGCACTTTTTTCCCAACAAAAATCTCTTTGCAAAGGTTCGTGTCAGGTAACAAACGCAGCATATCCTTGAGAGAATAACGTGGTTTGAACTAGAGGGTTAATTTAGGTGAATAGTGGCAAAATTTTGGAGATAGTTGCTTTTATAAGTGTTGTAATTTTTGACCTGTTAAATCGGTTTTAATCTTTGGCAGTAGTAAAGAGTCATGGAGGTTTTTCTGGAGGAGACTGACGTGCACACATTATTTTTGTAAAAGTTAGACGGACCCAGTGAGACAACACCTTGAGGCAGGGAAGCCGAATGAGAAAAGAGCCTCGTCCTGGGTGAAGGTGTCGGAGCGGCGTGCGAGGCACCCCCAGAGAGGGATTCTGGTGGGAAGAGTCAGAGGACGCCATGTTTTACAAGCGTATAATTGACAGAAATAGCGCAGTAAAGAAGGGACTTTGGCTTTGAGAAAAACATGTCATCTATTTTGTGTAGGCAACGCAGAGAATCAGATGAAAAGCCTGTCGCCTTCGTTTAACTTGCTAATAACTCTATAAAATCTGCCGTGACAGGGACATAAATGATGGGGAAGACACATAGTTATATGGGGTTCCTGGTGTCTGTGTTTCTCTTTTCCCTAATAATTCTGAAATATAGAGGCTGTGTTCACATTTTCAAAGAAGCGTTAATTCTCTCAGGTCATTCTTTACAATCCACAGCCATAATTTGCACTTAAGCAAAGAATTTCCTTCTCTCTGGATTTTCCCTCCCTCCCTCACTCCTTTCCTGCCTCCTTCCCTCTCTCCCTTTCCTTTTTTCTCTTTTTTCTTTCTTTCTCCTTCATTTCATCTTTCTCTTTCTCCCTTTTCTTTTTGTCTTTTTTTGTTTCTGCTTCCCTCCTCCTTACCTCCCTCCCTTTCCCCCTTCTTCCTTCCCTTCCTCCCTCCTTCCCTTCCTTCCTTCTTCCCTCCCTCCCTCCTTCCTTCTTTCCTTCCTTCCTTCCTTTCTCCCTCCCTCCCTCCCTCCTTCCTTCCTTCTTTCCTTCTTTCCTTCCTTCCTTCCTTGCTTCCTTCCCTCCTCCCTCCTTCCCTTCCTTCCTTCCTTCTTTCCTTCTTTCCTTCCTTCCTTCCTTCTTTCTTTCCTTCCTTTTTACTTCCTTCTTTCCTTCCTTCCTTCCTCCCATCCCTCCCTCCCTTTTTTTCTCCTTTTTCTTTACAATACATTCTACTCTGGTTTACAGGCCCTAAGAGTTAATAGTATTTAAAACCTGACACCCTCATTTAGTCAAAATAAGGGTTGGGAGCATTTAGTTTCTAACACGGTTTTCCCTCTTGTCTGCATTGGCAGTATTGGTTGAGAAATTCTCATAGTTTTTAAACTAATGAAATAGCACGTTATGGTTTTGGAGGAGACGTCCTACAGGATTTGCATCAAATGAATTGTGACTCTTGAAGGTTTACTGTGTTTTTGGAGGTTCTGTATAAATGCCAGAGCCTCAGGACCAGACCACGTAACATGTAAGGTGGTGAGGAGCTCCTTCGCTATTCCTGCATGCCAAGGCTCCTGGCTGATTTTATTTCATATCTAAAGATAGAATGTTTTGGTTTATTTACTAGAGTAAAAGATCAAGCAATAGAAATGTGAAGGGGCTTTCCACACTCTACCATAGGCTTCTTAATAAGACAAGAAAATAAGTAAAAAGAATTTCAGGTTAACAAAAAATGTTGGAAATTCCTGCTATTGGGAAGGGAATTTCTACTTCTGTGTCCCGGAAACATAACAAATGCAAAAAAAAAAAACCAAACAATGTTCACGTTTTACATTTTTCCAACTTAATAATGAAGTGGCGTCATTGTCTGGTGTAAATACCCGTAGTTCGACGTCTCACGCCAAGGAGGTTAAGGACGCAGATGCACACGGAGGAGTTTAGGAGTGGAGGTTTAACCGGCAGGAGAAAGAGAAAGAGAGCAGCTCTCTCCCAGTCAGAAAGGGGGGCTTCTGAAAGGCAAAGGCCGGCCAGTGGCAGAGGGCCCCAGGCTCTGTGCACAGTTCGAGGGGTGGTGTCTGGCTTACGAAGGCCTGCAGATTGGTTTGATCAGGCGTGACGTTTACACAGCATGCAGAGGAGGCCACGCCACCCTAATGTCATTATGCAAAAGGACTTTCCGCGTGATTGGTGCCATCGTCTGCTCCTTACTGCACATGTGGCTGGCAAAGGGAAGGGAGACGAGCCGGTAGCTTCTTCCTGCTGGCGTCCACCTGTGCGAGCTTCCAGCCTGCCTGTCTGTGTCCGCAGCTGTTTTGCAGCTCGTTCTTAGAAAGTGACTTTGGGACTTTTCATTAAAACGGAAAATCTTTACCGAGGACTTCTGTACCTTCACTATCTGCTTAAATAATTTCTTTTTAACTCCTATATCCACAACAGGACTAAACAATGAATTGTAATATCTTAAAGTCAGGGTTGATTAAGGTACGATTTATATATGGCGACGGGGTTCTGGATCTAGTACCCCAAAGCACGTTACCTTGGCATTTGAGGAAGCGGCAGATGCAGAAAGGTCACTCTCACCTTCCCCTTGCTCATCTCCACATCACGGGCAAGTGGGGCTGCAGGTAGCCGAGGTTGCATCTCTGCAATCCCGCCCAAGCGCCAGAGCAAGACTCCGTCTCAAAAACAACAACATCAATAACAAGAAGCTATAAAGGAACTTCCTGATCTTCCCCAGAATTCGGTCATAAGATCCGCATGTGACAAGTGCCCACCTTACACCAGAAGTAACGACTGTCCTTGTCTCTCAACACAGGAGGACACCGGGAAGCACCTGAGAATTCTAACAGGCCTGGTTAGAAAACTGCTGCCTCTGCTGCTGTTCGGTCCTTCCTCCTTGGACCAGTCACACTTCTCCTGCCATCCGCGTCATGCACCCCGCCTCGGATGCACAGATCACGCGGTTTCCCATGTCACCTGAGAGCTGCCTTAGTAAACCTGTCGCTTTCTGCTTGCTAACCTGTCTTGTTACATGGCCTTCAGCCACGAACCTAGTGATGGGTGCGAAAGGAAATCTTTCCTCTGCCGTCCAAGTCACTGTGATACGTGTGATGGGGGGTCTGCATAGAGACCCGCTAAATCCCATCCCTTCACAGAGACACGAAACCTTTATTTCGAGACAACAAAATATCCCTAAACCTCCTCCTAACCTGGAAAGACAAAAGCTATTATGATGTGGGCAAAACTAAGCTCAGCAAGAAAATGCTGTTAGTGCCTCTGCTTTTTCTTTGGTTTACTTTCTCAGTGAAAAATGCAATATGGTTAAATCCTTTCCCCGCATAATCTTTTTCTGATGTAATATTTTGTCTTCAGCCACATGAGACTTCAAGATCTGAACATAAGGTTGAAAACCTTGAGAGAGTTACTTGTAATCCTCTGGGGTCGATAGAAAGCGTTTCCATGGGCTTTTCCGAGGGTAAACATCCAACCCCTGTGGGTTTCTAGGACCTCATGGTATAAAGTCTTTTCACCTCCATAAAGGTTTAGGAAAAGCTCAGATTCTTCCGCAAATGAGCTAATTGAAAGCCACAAACACAAACACCTATTATAGTTGTTTTGTCAGTGAATAAAAAGTACTGATAATGTGGAAATGTATTTTCTTTTTGACTATGAAAACAAATGTTTCTCTTTTACAGGTTTCCTGTTAAGTTTATGTGAACAACAACAAAAGGTTCACACACACACGCATGCACACACATACACATATACACACGTACACACACACGCACACACACATACACACACGCACACACATATACACATGTATACATACACATACACACACGCACACACACACACTGGACTGGGATTCTGGGAACCAAATTCTTGTTGTTATTCTTATAGCCTGTTTTTACTTTCACTGTTTTTGTTGAGATGAGGCGTTGGATGAGATTTGAATGTGGTGTAGGGAAGGATTTCAATTTTAGAACTCTCTTTGGCTTTATGCAAATTTTCAGCCAACTGGAAACTTCTTGAGGAAAAACAGAGAAAAAGGTGCTGTTAGACCTTCAACTGTAAGTCAGTTTCACAAAATTATTTTTAATTTTTCGCTTAAAATATGGCTCTATTTTTAAGTGTATTATTTTGGCTCACCTGCTTCCCTATATTAATACATAGCACATACTGTTTGCCTTTGGTACTTTGGACAATGTTGTTTATCTCAGTGCATGTTGTTAGGGTGTCCACAAGGTGCCTGGATTATGAGGTGTCAGTCCTTGGAGGCCCATCTGCCATCTAAGCCCTGTTAGCATTTTCCTTCACTAATGTTGGGGGGATACTTCAGAAGAGGCACAGCAAACGTGAACGTTTTATTACAAAGTATTTGTCAGTATTTGTCCTTAGAACAGGTCCAGTTGACAAAGGGCCGCAGGATTTGAAAGGTTCTCACTGCAATGTCATGGCAACATTACTGAAATTCTTAACTCTCCAAGAGGGATGAGTGATGGTGGACGGTGGGGATGTCCTTGCCAGAACAGATTGCTTAATTATCTTCTTTCAGTACCCGCACAGAGTCACGTTCCTATGATCAAATACTATTCCAAATGAACATGAAATGAATTCATAAAGACAGAATATTTAAAGACCCTATCCAATAGAAGAGCAGATTACATGTCAGATCTTCATGAGGGGTTCTTTAACCCAAGTTCTTTTTGTGGTTTTATGACAAATCCTTTCATTTTGGCACTTGAACCTAAGACTCTTAGGTCTATTCTCATTTGAAATAAAGGGGGACTTAATTATTTTTAAAGTAGAATTTACGGTCTGGTGGGTAAGACTCATAAGTAGACTCTGGAAAACCTTTAATTTTAATGTTGGAATGAGTGATATCTCTGATCTTTCACAGAGCTATAAAGCCCTGTGACTTAGTTTCCATATAGGTTAAAAACAGAATCCCATAAAATGTACAAATATTTGTAATGGTGTAGACTGGTAACATTTATTAGGTGACATCAGGATTCTTACTAGTCTGGAGTGGGCTCTTGCAATTCTGAAAAAAATACAGTCACTACTTCTAAGCAAGTTACTCCATGTAATTGATTTAATTAGTTAATATTTGAGAAATATTTTAGAGATGGAAGGGATAGTGGGATATAATTATATCCAGGCCTGCCACAAACCAAACCAGACTTTGGTGGTATTCTGGTTTTTCAGATGAGAAGTATATTGTATGAACAGGAAAGCCCAACAGCAGGGAGCTTCAGGAATGCCCATCCCAGGAAACTTCCAGGGAACCGTAATGTAAACTGTCAGATCCAAAAACAACACAACTCTGCCACGAAAGCGTTGATTCAGTAGACGAATGAAACTAGGCTGTTTTTGCCAATACGAAACTTAGAAATAACTTTTATTTTATTTATTCCAGGTAATTTATAATTTATTATTTCCAAGTGTATTTATGGTCCTGGTTATTGGAATGCAAAATAAAAATGGAAAAACAAAAATTTAGCTACCAGAAACCAAATCTAAGTGTTCATATTTTAGAAAATTGTATGCTTTCAAAGCTAAAGTCAGGTGTTCGTCATATTTGGAGAGTTTCTGTGTGAGAGATTATAGCATTTAGACCCTTATGTTGGGTTCAAATATGAAAGAAATGGTCTCATACATAACTCCATTTTGGTTTATTAATTTGTCGACCAAAGAGTTCCAACTGGAATTCTTTGTAGCCAGAATACTTACGGTACAGTAATCAGTGCTGCTATTAAGAGTGACAAGACAAAACAATATTGTGATGGAATTCTGGATGATGAGACCCATGAATTACGCTCAACTGCGTATATTGATTACTTTTTAACTACTAATTCTTGTTACACAGGTTTTGGTGCTTTCAAAGATCAAATGAAATAAAGTAAGTTGTTAATACTCAAAAAGATAATAAAATATAAAATATCACAAAACAAGTATCATGTAAGGCCCTAAAATAGAAAACAGTAATTAAGTGGGACCCATGTATATTTGCATTAAGTCATTAAACTAAATCTATTTCTTTTTTGATAGGATATGACTCTCATAGATCAGATATAGCAAATACAGCCCCCGTGAAAGCTTCAATGTCTTTATTTGTAAACTAGTTGATGAAATATGGGCTGACATATATCACATTTACAGAGGTTTTAGTCCAGTTGAACAGCCGTATTGGGGATGTGTTGATGAATCAATATTAGCCTTGGGGAGAATCTAGCAGTATGACAAAGGGTTAAGTGATTCGTCATGTTCCATTTTATGTATATATTTTTATCAATGCCTTCGCTATTGAAAGTACTCAACGAATATGTGTTGAGAAAGAAGGTGACAATTTATATAAAGCATGGACAGTGTGCTTAGCGGGAAATGACAGCTGAAGAGGCAGATATTCAGGATGAGGTTTTTAGGTTACGTTAGAGGGTGAGACCAACCAGGTAGAACTTTACAGGGTTGAAGCAAAGGTATGGCTACAGTTAAAAGAACTATCGATGTGAATATCAGGCAGTTATTGATATTGATGTAAATATCCTGATGGCAGTTCCTGTGGGCAAGGCTAGGGGATGGAGGTAGGATGTAGGTCAGCTGCAGGGACTATGGGTTACTTGTATTCTAATCCTCAGGAATCAGCCTGGCGCCTGGGCATGAAGGGCACTCATCAAAGGTTTGTTTAACGTGGCAGAGTGTGTTTTCCAACCATGTGTGATCACAACAGTTTCTTCCACGGGCTCTTCTATATGTGACCCCTGTCAAGCAATGGAGTCTACCTCTCCTCCTCTTTTAATAGGGGCAAGTATCATAACTTCTTTGACCAACGAAATGCAGCCAAAATAATACTGTGCTGGTTCTGGATGTAGCCCTTAAATACTCTCAAACCTTCTGTTTCCTGCTTTTTAGAGTCAGCTGCCATTTTAGAAGTGTGACTACTTTGGGATTCTCAAGCTATTAAAAGTCCAAGCCATGGATCACCTGAGGTCAGGAGTTTGAGACCAGCCTAACCAATATGGTGAAACCCTGTCTCTACAAAAATAAAAAATTAGCCAGGCATGGTGGTGGTTGCCTGTGATCCCAGCTACTCGGGAGGCTGAGGCAGGAGAATCGCTTGAAACTGGAGGTGGAGGTTGCAGTGAGCCGAGGTTGTGCCACTGCACTCCAGACTGGGTGACAGAGTGAGACTCCATCAAAAAAAAAAAAAAAAGTCCCAGCTAAGTGGTAGTTTCCTTAGAGTCAGAGAGGAGCACACGTGGGGGGAGGTCAGGGGAAGGGCCACTGAGGGGAGTGAGGGCCCCACGCTGAGGCGCGTCCCACGTGGCTTTCAGATGACTCCAGCCCCACTGCTGTCTAACTTGCAACCACTTGGGAGATTCTAGTCATCAACTCTGATTAGGCCAGTCAAACCAGAGAACTATGAAATAAACTAATAAGCTGCTGGTTTAAGTCATTAATTTTGGGAGTAGATTTTAATGTAGGAATAGATAACTGGATCGCTGAATGACTGAAAGAACTGTAATTAGATTCTAGATGAGTATTGATGTGGATGGCATCCATATGCAACTTCTACTTCTAGGAAGGGGAAGAAAAATGGGAAAGAAAATATGCAAATTCATTAACCTGTAAAGTGGTTTTTAGTCCATTTTTTGCTGCTATCACGGAATACCACGACTGGGTAATTTATAAAGGAACAAAAATTTATTGATGCACATTTCTGGAGGCTGGAAAGTCCAAAATCGAGGGGCCACCATCTGACAAAGGCCTTCTTGCTGTATTATAACGTGGAGAAGAAATCACATGAGGAGCAAAGAGAGGGAGGAAGAGAGAGACCTACTTCTGCAACAACAGCACCAGCTCATGCTGAAGGCAGCACCCTCAGCACCGAAGCACCTCGTAAAGGTCCCACCACCCATTATCATCACAATGACAATTAAATTTCAACACGAGTTTTGGAAGGGACGAGCATTGAACCCACAGCAGCTTTTACATGGAAGACTGAGTAAGCTTAGTTCGCTGTACCCCACAAGCAGAACTGAGAGCAGGAATGAAATTTGCTAGGAAGCCCCTGCCTTTTAAAATAAGAAACGTTGTAACATTGTAATGGCAGGTGTTGTCACTAATGAGACCAGCTACTTTACCAGGCTGTGAGTTACCCACCAAGACATTTTTACCTAGCAAAAACTCAAAGTTTACCCACCAAGAATGCAGCAGGAGGGAGTAATGTTTTGGGGTGCGTTGTTAGTGGGTGGAGGTGTGGAAAAGTTGAACCAAGGTATAAAAATAACATTGGTTAACTCTAAAGTGTGTTTACATTTGAGTTTCAAAGGGCATTGATCTTACCTCACAATGTTCCAGTATTGTCATTTAGACATGATCTAGTACACATACACTTCAAACTGTAAAGACATTACACGGCTATCTCATGGAAACTATGCTTCTGTTTATTAACTGATGTGAAGCCTAATTCTTACATTACTTTGTGAATTAAAGATTTAAGTCAATTATCTACAAAATTTAGACTTTTCTGTACTTTTATTTATTTTTAACAGAAAATGTAGTATAGAATAATTGTTTACGAATGTCACACATGGAATCACCCAGGAAGAGTCTTTAAAAAATCCTAGTGTCCAGGCTACTATCTATAATAATAAAGTCAAAAACTTAAAAAATATATTGTAAAAAATAAAAATCCAGAAGGGATATCATTAAAAATAGTCTATATGCCTATAGAGAAGGTCTTGAAGGCAACAGGTGTGACCACATCAGAGAAATACATTCATGAAAACAAGACCTGAGAAACTCTGGAAGTCTGTCTGTTCTAAAGACTGTGCGATTTAGAGGGACTAGAGTTTTTTTGTAACAAGAAATTAGTAGAGGCCACAGCTACTAGAAAATGCATTGGACTAAACACTTAGGTGTTTATTCATTTTACCTCTATGTGCTATTATCCATATCTGCAAATGAAGGTGATTGGTGTTACCACTTGAGAGTCTACGAGGGCCAATGTTTTAGTGTTTTTGATATTCTTTGAACCACTGCATGTAGGCAAGTCCTATCGGTTTTATAATACTTTAAGACCTATACACACTTTCTTAGTTATAAATGAACATACTAGAAAAGTTATTTATTTGAGCCAAGTTAAATAGCTGAGCATTTAAAAAAAAAAAGTAGTGTTTTACAGGTAATATTACTTTGGCATTGATTCTCTGTTCAATATTTTGAAGAGTAAAATATGGTAATTCATGTTGCAAATTAGAAGCCAAACCCAATTTAAATGACAAGGTAATTTAAAAATGACTTATTTCAGTAATAAAACAAGTTTTGTTCATCTCTTCTATAGGTTAGTCTTATTTGAGAGCTCATCTATTTTGCTTTACTGCCCTGACTGGATGAGCTATTGATGAAGAAATTGGAAAACTTTTGTGAAATGTACCAACTTTTATGTGTCTTCTGTCAAGAGTCAGCTTTCATTGTCTTCCCATAATTACGGTACCCTTCAAATGTCAGAACTAGATGGATTCTCTTGTGGATGGTGGAACTATCCCAAGGTTGGCTTTTGATTGCGACGTTTACGCGCTTCTTGATTTCACTGAATGCCATCATTCGCTTAAACTGTGTTTGTTGGAGCCAATGAATACACTTAAATGACTCTAGTGTTAATAGAATATTGACAGGAATAATAGGTATTAGCCCAAACAGCTTCAGAAGAGTGAATCATTTGCCCAGAGACAACAGTTAAGTAGCCTGCAATGCTTCTTGAGTGGGCGCTGTGTGTTAATCAATGCTTTCCCAAAGTTTGATTTGAAAACCCTTCTCTTTAATTGGCTACTATGGCAGTAAACTAATACTATCTACCCTATCAGCACCCATACATGTCATTAGTTTATTAAGGTGACATCATTGCCATGCAATAACATGATTTATAATTTTTCAAAACAGTCCTTTTAAGAGACATGGAATTAATATAGAATGCATTTCCTGAAAGTGCTATGAAGACACTAATGTGTCACATTCTGTAAGTTTGAACGTTTCTAGAGCAGGGTAGAACTCGCCGACATTTACTCTGTGCTACCCACTCAGTGCTATGTTCTGTTACACATTTCTATCATTTGGTATTTGTAACATCTTATTGCACTTAACTGCTGACGTGCCCTGCGCCCAGTGCCTGGAGTCCAGCCTGCCCATCTACCACATAAATGGATAATATTTGTCTCTGTTGGAATGAATAAAAAATGATTCATTGGTTAGGCAATCACATTAAAACATCTATAGTAAGTTTGAACTTAAGCAAAAGGCTGGGCAGAAACTATAGGACCAAAATTTGGTATGACATACAGAAAATTAGTAAATTGTTTCTTTTTAATGAGCTCCCAGGCATCAACAACACTATGCATCTGTTAAATCAAGTTTAGCTTAACTGCCCCTCATATATTTTCTGTTTAGCCTAACGGTTTCTTTGTACGTAGTGAATTGAACTATAATCCAAAGGAGGTGTAAACAGATGTAATCTACCCTTGTACCAATCGCCCGGCTTTGGTCAATCCAAGCGGGCAGCTGTTCAAACCACATTCAAATAAGGCAAGCACTGTGCTGTGACCCGTCCGGCTGTTTCTGGACCTCGCTTCCATTTTATCACTTTCCGTTCCCTGTCCATCAGTCTGCTGCCCCGTGGCCGTGCGGGAGTCTCTCTCATCCTGCTCTGGTTTGGAGGGCTGCCTGATTGGCGAATCGTTACTGACTCAGTTAAATTCTGTTTAATTTAATTTGGGTAAGATTTTTATTTTAACACATTACAGATGTGAAGATAAACAATGATAAGAGTATGTCAAAACCCTTCTGGGGAGCACTGAAAGCCTCTTGCTATGATTCTACGATGTAGTTCAAACACCATATTCTGTTGACAGCTTCCCAAGTGATATTGGAAGCACAGATATACTGCATTTCTGGGCAAACAACCGTGACATACCCTGTAGATTTGGAATGAATGCTATTAAGATAACCCCTCTCTCTCTCTAGAAGGGCAGCCAGCCATGTGTGTCGTCTCTTCCACTTTATCACCAAGAATGGCTGGGTGCAGGGGCAGCAATGTCGATGGGCATTGATCTGTTTCAGAAGTGAATTAGCTCAGTGTTGCAAGGACCGAGGAATGACTTCAGGAATTCCCTTTTAAAAAGATGCTATCTCATTTTCTTAGTAAAGAGATGAGAATAAAGTTGGAAATTGAGAGAAGCAAGGTAAAAACTCAAATAATGTGAGGTAACTCTGAAGGAGATTTTTTTTTCCCTCCTATAATCTATTTACTAGCTGATAATCCTGCAGTGAAAGATTACGTTTTCCAACCAGTGAGAGTTAGGACAAATATATGGATTGTTGATTTGGAAGGAGACTAAAAAATTATCCCTGCCATAATTTTTTTTTCATTTTACATCCCCCCTAAAATAACTCAGAAAAATATTACTTTTATAAAATACTGCAGTGAACACAGCCCTGGAATTCTGGTATTATAACAACTTTCAGATGCAGACATAAAGTAATATTCCAAAATCTTGGAAACCATCAGTCTGAGTAAAAATCTGACTTTGAATATTGGACTGCAGTGTCATTACTTCCTCTCGGTGGTGTGTTTCCAATTTTAGGGACGGGGGAGGACGAACTGCACACACGCACACATTCTCCCAACGTCGGCCCTGTTTGTGTCGACGGATCTAATGGTTTTACTTTCAAACTTTATGCCCCTGAGATGTTTAATAATCTCAAATTCTATCAGAAACACCCCCACCGTCAAAACTATGTCTTATGAACGAATTCCTTTTGATTTGTAGAGTGACAGGGTAAATAAAGTTAAATTTATCACAAGTGTTGCATGACACCTTCCTTAGGACAATTACAGAGAAAGGTTTTAGTGGGCAATGCGTGGGCAGTCATGGCCCTGCAGAGCTTCCCGCTGGCACTTCTGGGCCAGAGTGTGGGTGACAGAACAAAAAGATTCTGTCCACATTTGTTGGCAGGCCCCGTCAGGTAGGCTGCAGGAGGAGAGAAGGCGATGGATGTTTCGATAGATTAAGAGGCTATTTCAACATTAAAAATATGGCGCAATTATATGAACACTACCTGCTACCAAAAGTAATATATAATAAAGCTATTCTGAGACAGACAAACACATTCAAATGCAAATGAAGACAGGCAAAATGAGAAAATAATGCGCGAAATAGCAAAAGTTAAAACTTGGGTATGTTTGTGTGACAATAAATCTCTCTTCTCCATTTGAAAGACAACTAAATGTCTCTGTGTGTTACATTATGTTCAATTCAAAAATTCTTAGAGTTTGAGGAGTTTTTAAAAACAAAGTCATAGACACATCCCAGGGTAATAATTTAGTATTAACTACGTTGTGTTCGGTATAGAGTGCTACATTCAGTAAGTGCCTTTTGGATTTGGGTTGGGAAGAAAATGTCAACAAGCCTACCGCAGAGACAAACTTCTAGGACAAAGACTTTTTTGAAATAGAAAGTTGGAGTTTCTCTTTCAAAAGTTCCTTGTGCATATCCGTCTTTGGGTGTTGCTATTCCGTCTGCCTAAGTCTCATGTCAGAGGCATCTGTTTGCACCCGAAGCACTTTGTCAGAGTCAGGAGGGCGTAATAAGGCTAGATTTTCACTGGATGTGTCCCTTAGGTTCTTGAATGTTAAGCAAGCTGAATCATTGCTCAGCTTCTTTGTTTTCTTTCTTTCTTTTTTTTTTCTTTTTTTTGGCAAGTCAGAAATGGCTCTGCAAAGCTAAGCTGAGTTATCCATTAGTGCATTAACACATCACAATTTGTACTAAAACTCATCTTTTCTTACCTTTCAAAATGAAGCTCATCTTCATTAATGTGCTTTTTCTATGAGGTACATGCAATTATTAAAATGGTACCATGAAGATGAATTCTGTGGGTGCCCCTAAGCATCACTGATACCCAGCAGTTTTATGCGAGTTCCAGCATAAAGCCACAGCATGACACCAACGATGGGGAGGGTCTAACACCCGCAATCTTGGGCCACGAGGGGATTTGCTGCCCGACACCAGTGTGCTCAGACATACAGTAACACACATCTGCCGTTTCCCCCAGATATGTCAGCAGGTCTTTTCCCAGGGATGGTTGAAAAGGTTTGACTCTGTTTTCTGTGTCTGCACTCTAAACCATCTACCCTTTCTTCAACTTGCTGACTATCCATTTGGATGTTGGCAAACTGATTTCTTAGTGAGCCTCCTCCTCAAACTGGGCTTTCTCCATTTGGCTATACTCTTTGTGGTGGGTAGTGTCCACAGGCATCCACAAGTTGGGGAGAAGGTGGCATGCTGGCATTTACTTCCCATAGAGGTCAGGTTGTTCGGGTTTTTGAAAGTGTTTCTGTTTTAGTGTGTGCCCTTTAACATATCCTCCTAGCAAAATAAAATACAAAATATATAGAGATCTGTAGCCTCCATCAATGAACATGTAATTTATAATTAATAAGTGTTACTACAAATAAGAAAGAGTTGAGTAGTTGTAATGATCCAGTTCACATCCTGCGGTGAGTGCGCGACAGAAGTTGAAGACCCTTTGAGCAAAGCAGTGTTCTTGTGTGATCTCATCCTGGTGCTCAGAGAAACCCAGCTTTCTTGGTGAAGCTTCCCTCTAAGTGGGCATGGAGAAGTGGGCAGCTCACAGCTCTTGCTGGGCTGCAGCGTCTCACTGGGGACAGACTCTCAAACTTCTGGAGTCTCTGTTGGATTCTGGATCTTTCTTCTCCGCTCTGTGTTCCCCGGAAGCCAGTTTTTAGTCTTGGTCACTTCCCTCTTACCAAAGACAGAGTCAGCTGTGGCTTCCCAGAGCAAGCTGACTTGCTTCTCAGAAACTCCAGAAATAAACAGTCTTTGAGTCCCAGAATGGTATACTTAGAGGGACCCACAACATTTGAATTTCTTTCAAATCCAGAGCTTAAAGGCATCTACGCTACTCAGAAGCAGATAACAAGCAGGAAAAACTGTTTTGTGAGCTGGTTATGCAATATTCTTTCAGAAATACGGAGCTTCTGGAATGGCAGAGGAGGACGACTGAATCAAATCACACATGTGATTCGCTCTGATTGCTAAGGGGAGGCATTCTCTGATATAAAAATGACCTCCCATCCAGGGAAACATCAGCGTCTTCCGGGGAGGGAGGAGGCGGGAAGTCCCAGTCTGACAATGACCATAGCTTATGCCTGTGGCTGTTTTCAGTTCTCTGAGCTCTTATTTTGCTCAATTCTAACCCTAGTCTTAGCCACCGGCATGGTCCTCCCAGGGGATGGATGCTCTTCCTATGAGCTGGGTGGGTGAGCGCCATGGACTCCTGGCTCTAAGCGTTCCCTCCACCATGGTCCTCCTCAGCCTGGAAGCTGACGCTCGTTATTTGGCCTCACACTGTAGTTAGGAGTAGCCCTGCGGGGCCCATGGACCACGGCTAAGCCCAGGGATAGAACGGTGCTTTCAGGCCATTGGTTTTCATCGAATCCTATGTATTTTATTTTGCACATGGAAAATCATCGCTCTAGGAAAGATTCCATTGACCTCCTCAGACCAATGCAAACGCTCGTGGCCCAGAAAAGGCTCTTCCTCCTGGCAGTGGGCCTGCTGTCCCACATGCTGCAGTGACTCTGGGGTCCTCTCACCCGGGACGAGGCTTCATTCAGCAGTGCCTTTGTTAGCACAGGTTTGTAGCCCGATGACAGCTGTCGTCCCCCACGACGGAGCTCAGATGCCACCAGAACACGTATTCCCAGCCTTGTCCTGTGTCATGTTTACCTGTGGTTGTCCTGTTCCTTCTTCCGGCAGCAGTGAGATGCCCTGTGCCCTCGTGCCCAGGGTCCTGTCTAATTCATCTTTGCGCCCCAGCCACTGTGTGGCAGAAGTGAAATCTTCAAAGTGTGATGAATGTTTGAACGATGAATCAACCCATGGCACAAGAACCTGCTCTTCCTGTCTTCCTATCCGAGCATGAGCAGCCCTGCTTCCCGCCACGCTGTGCTTCTGGGCACCCCGGGAGTTCCTGGTGGGCCCAAGTAAGATAAGAGAGAGAAGAAAATGGTTGTGGAGCGGAGGGCTGCCGTTTTCCCCACCGCAGGGACATTACATGAGTTGCCGGTACAGGTTCACTCGCAAACGGATTTGATTCTGGAGACCTTCTTCATTGTGCATATTTGCATCATGATGTTGTGTCGTTTTTAGGAACCCATTAAAAAAAGCAAAACCCTGTGGGCCTCTAATGGCCTCGACAGAATGCCAGATAAAAAGATGAGCTCAATTCGACTGTATTTTAAAAGCCAGCAGGCCGCAGGGACTCACACCTGCAATCCCAGCACTGGGAGGCCCAGGCCGGAGGATCGCTGGAGCCCAGGAGTTCCAGGGTGCTGTGAGCCCGAATTTCACCACTGCACTCCAGTGCTGACGACAGGGCAAGAGCTTCTCACGTCTTACGCAACAAAAAACGCCATTGACATAAACATTGTTAACAGTGTGCTGAGGTTCATGCCATCCTTTCTCTCTGAGACGGTCACTGGAGAGGGAATGCGAAACCTATTGTCAGCTAGATTGGGACTGGTCTTCCCTCGAGGCAGGATGCCTATTTTGGCATAATTTGGACATTGATAGAAAGCTCCGTTTGTCTGACTTTGCCAGTTGTGGTATACTATGACGAGTTCTTTTGGGTCTCAGAGTCACCTGCTGATACATAAATATACTTGCAAGGAGGAAGATATGAAGCCTCTATCAGCCCATCCCATCACACCTAATGCCTGAGTCTAGGCACGCAGGTCCTACAGAATACTTACAGAACAGGGTTTGTTTTTTGTTTGTTTTGTGAGGGGCTCTGGAGCAGGAGAGCCAGAGCATGGGGGGATGCTATCAGGACAGCTTGATGCCTGTGGTGATGGAGTCTGCCACGCCAAGTGATGCTGTGTGTCCTCTGAAGTCATAGAGAAAAGGTCTGGGGAAACACAGGAAAGTGAATATCTTCAGTCTCCCCTAATTTCCTGCACAAAGTTTGGGTAATGCTGAGATGGTCTGTAAGCCCATGCATAGTTTGAAAACTCATGGTGATGAATTAGAAGGGAAAAATCACAATCTTCTCCCTTCTTTTATGTGGCAGGCAGGGATGGCAGGGAGTTACTTGTGTAACTCAAAAGGCGTCTGATTTTGTCAAAGAAATTGTTGTCATTGTTAATCAGGGAGAGGTCTTTCTCGCAGAATAGCTGGGGTCTGAATTTCGGCTTTAGCCCAAAGTTTGTGGGTACAGTTGCACACAGCAGGCTTCTGAGTGTGGGTGTCAAAGAAGGAGGTGGCATTTTATAATTCCACTCTCAGCACTTGACTTTGTGGGAGTGCCATTGCCACCAGAGGCACTTCTCTTCCTACGCCGGCCTTCCCGCTCTACACATCTCCACGACAACGAGGTATTGTCCCTAAAGACGGCCTGCCCCACACGTTCATCAGAGTTTCTCCGCCCCGAGTTAGTGTTTTCCTGCTGTCCGTCTGTCCCAGGATGACTCAAGCTCAGCACTGCTGATATTTTGGACTGGATAATTCTTGGTCACAGGGGCTTCCCTGTTTCTTGTAAGACACTTTTAACAGCATCCATGGCCTCTACCAACTAGGTGCCAGGGGCATCCTCCCCAGTTGTGATAACCAAAAATGTCTCCAGACACGGACGTTATCTTCTGTGGGGGAGGAGAGGAGAACCATCCACAGCTGAGAACCGTAGTTCTATCCTTTACAACAACTGGTTTAGGGAAAAAAACTCTCTTCTTTTGTGTTTGCTGATAAAGTACTTATCAGTCGTCCATGTATTCCTTTAACTATTATTGCATAGTTACTGCATACATGCCAGTCTGCAAATGCTAGTCCAGCTGTCTGCTAGAAGCTACAGAAAATTCCAGAGACCTTTTGCAATTTTATTGGCCAAATCTCCTGAGCTGGACTGATGAGAATAGCCATTAAAATAAATGTCCTCATCAGTTTCAGGTGAGCTTACGTAAAGCACACGAAGGCCCTGGAGGTGTGAAGGGTTGGGGAGGCCCAAAATTCAGAGCCTGGTCAGTGAGGCCCAGGAATTCCCTGGGCCTTTGTCCAGGATATCAAGAAACTGCAATGAGGAACTCAAACACTATGGAATATCTGTGACGTCTGCCTCTGAACTGTTCGATATTAGCAAAATGTCATTGCTTTTGCTGGCACCTCAGATGCTGCTGGGCTGTATGTGGAATGACTGTGATTTTCTGTAATGAGCCAGCTGAGACTTGGTGGCTGGACCGCTGGGAAGCCTGGCTGGTGCCATCAGCGGGTGTTTCCGTGCGCGAAGCTCTGGGATGTGACACTTGAAGTCAGCAGGTCCAGGAAGCCCACATGCCTCTTGAAACTGCAGCCTGCGGCACAAAAGCAAAATGAGAATGGACTCTTCTTTTGGGAGCGAATCTCCAGGTTGAAATGCAGTAGAAATTATAGCAAGTGACAACTTCCTAAATCATTTTCTTATGTCCATGCCGTTCTTCAGTCTATACGTCTAGTGTTTCCACCTGCTAACTTCATTCTCTCTTCTGCGGTTTCTAGTATATCTCCATCGATGCATTTTCAGTGAGGAGTCAGTTACCTAGAGAGGCAGATGCACTAAGGAGCAAGCTGAGAATTTTTTGTCAAGTTGTTTGCAAAGCTGACTCCTGGTTCTAGCCCTGGTGCCGTCAGGAGAGACTCACTGCCACCAAGCTGTTAAAAATGAAACTTCGTAATGAGGGAGCACGTATGGAACATCTAGTCAATCTCCTTTCCTGACCGATTGCCTCATTTAATTGGCACTGTTTTATTGAATTCTTAATAAAATGAAATGAGATTTTGATGTAATCTCATGGAGTTTAGACCTAATGCAATATATTAATGTATTATGAATCTTTCTTCATTAATTTGTTTCTCATGAAGTTACACAATGAAAAGTTTCCCACATTGCCAGTTATTTGTAAACTTTTAAAAAATTTTCTCCAAAGTAGTTTTGTTATCTGTGTAATGTAGAAAGCAATGTGGAATCCTGCAACAGCGTTTTATTGACTGCTGCTGCAGTTAAGGAGCTGTGTTGTTAAGAGAATGTAGGTTTACATTTCTAAATGTTCATGAACTTTGTTACTGAGCCACAGTTATAATAACCCTTTAAATTGATAGAACTATGGCAATAGGTGTATGGTCCTGTGGTAGGCCTGGCCATCGAAAAGGCTCCTGGCTGATTTCATTTAACTGTGTGATCTAAAGTGGGTCGCATTATAAACCATACACTTAAGCTGAGTCATACAATGTAACTTTTAGTGAAAGCTCTACAGGTTTTCCTGAAAACATGCGGAAGGTGCTTTTGTCTCGTTACTGTATTCTGATTATTGTATGTCAGGGTACTTGGGGAATTACTATCAGCTTCTCAGATACAGCCCATAATGAACTACAAGTGTGTAAAATCTCCACCATTTTAACAAGGAGACGCTAAAACCAGAAAGACTTTTCCAGTTGCCCAGAGAAAAAATACATAAAAATCATCTCAGAACACTTACTCAAATCCATGAATAGCTTTTGGTGAAATGCACGATTCATGTGTCTGCAATTTTCTAAAAATTTTGTTTTAAATACCTCTTAAATTTCATACATATGTTCATTTTTGAAACTATTAGATCATAAGCATAGAAAAATAAAAAGTTAACTTATAATTTTATACCCAGAGGAAATCACTGTTGATATCTTGTTGTATAATCATAGAGACATTTCTGTTTTGTACAACATTGTGAAAAAAAATCTGTTCATAATATTTTAAAATACATTTTCTGCTCAATATTGTACTATTTATCAACAAGTAAATTTTTAGCAGCAGCATGGTTTCATGGCTGTATGGCATCTTTCGGTAGGGTTCTACTAAAATGTATTTAACCAATCCCCAATGTCGGTTATTTAAGTTCTTTTTAATACTTTTGCTACATAAATAATGCTGTGCTGAGCGCCTGCACTTCAAGTCTTATATACTTATTCACCGTGATCTTACGATACATTTTTCCAGAGTGAAAGGGAATTTATAGGGCTAAAAATTGACTACAAGGGAACTTCAGAATCTCCCAGACAGCCCATTCAATTCTTACTGTGGCTCAACAGATGGAATAATATTTCAGTAGGCACTTCATAGAAGAGATGAACAAAATGGAAGAAAGAAAGAGAATAAATTACGCACTTACTCCGGAATCGAGAGCAGAAGCTTCTCACGGTGTGGACATGTCCCTGGGGGTAGATGCTGCTTTTGGGGGACCTGGTATCAGCAGCTGTCCCGGACCCAGCCACCCTGCACCATCCCTGTCACTACTGCTCCAGGAAGGGAGAGACACTGCCGGGGGTTGCTGGGCATCTGGCCCTGGCATCAGGCCTCCGCACCTGGGTTATTCAGGGTTTACCCTGCTGTACCCGTTTCCTGTGGTGGCACAAGAAATCACTACAAATTCAGTGGCTTCAGAAAAGGCAATTTCTCCTCTCCCGGTGCCGGGGGCTGGAAGCCTGGAATCCGATTCCACAGGGCCACGCTGTCTCAAGGCTCCAGGGACCAGCCCTTCCTTGCCTCTTGCAGCTTCTGGCGGCCCTGAGCTCTGTTTGATTATTTTTCCCGGTTTCTATTTGTCTGCTGACACGGTCAAGCGTTCCACTCATGTGAAGTGCACTTACCTTTCTCTCGTTGAGCACAATTATGCTAGCGTCGCTTGAAAGTCTTTTGCGGGTAATTTTGACATCATTTCATCTCAGGCTTGGGATCTGCTCACAGTCTTTTCTCTTGAGAGTTGGTTACATTTTCCTGGTGATTTACATGTCAATTAATTTTGGGTTGTATCACGGGCATTTTCAACACAATTTTGTGTGAACGCTGGGTTTTTGTTTTAAAGTGTTTTATTGTTATCCAGGTAGGCTGAGGCCACCAAAGGAAGACGCGATTGCTGTTCGCAGTTCTCAGGAGCTGGGGTGTGTCTCCATGGAAGCACGGGGCTGGTCATGGACAGAGGAGGGAGAGGAGAAGGAGGCAGGCACCTGGATTACGGGACCCTCAGGAAGGGCGCAGGACTGGCCGGTTCGAATCCTTCCAGCAGGCTCTGGGTTGGGGGGCGTCCCGTGTCATCTTGCTGCATAGAGCCAGGCAGGGATGTGGGGTGGGCTGACTTACCTCTCAAGGCTATGCTCCGAGGGGAGTTGTTCACTGTCTCCAGGAATCAGCAAACCCTGGGAGGGGCAGCCTGCCCCAGTCAGCAAGGCTCCAGGTGCCAAGCATCAAGAACACAGTGTAAGAAACTAGAATGAAGACAGGCTTGTGGAAACTCCTCGAGGAATTGTGTTCACTTTTCCGTGTGGCTTGGCTCAGAGGGCAAGTTCTCTCCCTGTGTGTGGGTGGGTGGGTCTCAAGGCCTTTTGTTCAGCTGCCTGGTGGTTCTGATTTCGTCCTGTGCACACACAGTGGGGGGAGGGGACCAGGACTGTGCGGGCACCACACAGAGCAAGGCAAGCATGCTCTGCAGCTCTCCCCTCTAGGGACCCCCCCGGCTCCCCAGCTTGCAGGTCCTTCTCCTGATCCTTTGGCCTGAAGGAAGGAGTTTCTTCTCTGGGGGTGAGGTGTGAGGCTGGACCCTCTCATGACTTCCAAGAGAACTGAAGCCGGGGCGGGGACGTACCACACTCACCTGTGTACTCTGCAGAACACCGTGGGTTTTATCATTTCGGGCGGAGCTTAAGTCTCCTGGACTCTGAGGCCTGCTCAGACCTGCTCCTCAGTGAAGACAAAGCTAGCATGGCCCACCTCTCAGGCACTGTGATGTGGCTCTGTGGCTGCCACCTTGAGGGAAACGTGGCAAGAAAGAGAGGAGGGAGAGAGAGAGGAGGAAGACAGAGGAAGTTGGGGAGGGAGTCGGGGAGAGAAGAAAAAGGAGACACTTTTCTTCTGGCCAGAGAGGCTGGATTTCTCCTGGGATTTAACTGCTCACGCCACCACAGCTGGTGCTCCACTGGGGAGGGCCAAAGAACTACCTCCCCAAGGAAGCACATCCTCTTTTATGGACTGAATCGTGTCCCCTGGAAACTCACAAAATGAAGCCACAGCCCCGGTATCTGACAGTGTGACCGTATTTGGAAACAGCAGCTTTAAAGAAGCGACAGGGGTAACGTGAGGTCATCAGGGACCTGCAGGACGTCTGGCCAGTGCCCAGGTAAGAAGAAGAGACTGGGACACAGACACACCTGCTGCGGGAGGCACAGGGCAAAGCCGCCGTCTGCAAGCCAGGCCGGCAGCCTCCGAAGCAGCGCCCTACACATCTGAATCCTGCACTCCAGCCTTCAACACTGGGAGAGCAGATTTCCACCACCGGCCGGTCTGTAACCATCCGCAGTGACTCTGGCAAGTGGACAGACCCCTCTCTGGGCTGCTTCCCACTGCTGACTCTCTTCCCAGTCCGTCTGCTCTTGTGGACGTCTGCGGCTCTGGGACTGCGGCTTTCTGACTTTGCCCAGAGCTCATGCAACCCATGAGAAGGAAGCTGCAGGAATTTATTTCATCTTGACCGTTCACACATATTAAACTGATGTGCTTGTTACATTCTACCATTTCTTGAGTGTAATCAGATTAAAGAACAGCTGATGTAATGGGAAAACAGACCAGCCTTTCCTGATCAGGCTCACCTCCCTCCCAACGGGCCACATGGAAAGTTTACTCCTGGGGGCCCCCATTCATGTTGAGGATTGGCTCGCTGGGAACGGAATGATCTTGGGTCATAGGTTTTGCTTTTTTTTCTTCACTTATATTCAGAAAAATAATATCATAATTTAGGATTTTGATTAAAACCCTGAAAAATGGAATGCAGTGCATGCCTTTAAAAAAGTGTTTCACGAGAACACTGCAGTTTTATTCTAGAAGATGTAGCAGAAAGATTTTGGCTTCATGGAATAGAAAGCTCAGTGAGAATAAGAACTCGAAGGGAAATGGGTTAGCTCATGTAAAGAAATCGAGAAGTGGGCATGTCCTGGATTGGCTAATCCAGGGGATTACCCAACTCACTTACCTGGGAAAAGTTGCAGGTAACTTCCATGTAAATTCTCCCCACTCCTGCAGCCTCAGTGAGAAAGCGCATGCGTGCACTCACATGTGCTGTGCATGTGTGTGTGTGTGTGTGTGTGTGTGAGTGATGTGGGGGCTTTGGACAATCATTGTCTTCTGTGCAGAGGTGAAGCTTCCCTTCGACTGGAGAAGCTGAGCAGCTGCTGAGTGAGAGCTGCTCTAATCAGCCTGCGCTATCGTGCACTGTGCTAGTGATCCAAGAAGTGAGAGCCAACAGTGGGTCAGAAATGAGCGTCCACCAGGCTGTTACTCCCACTCCAAGGGGTGCACCCAGCTATTTACAGAAAAACTTGTAACACGCAGCTCTCTGAAAAAGGCTCTGATTTGTAGCATCTGTCAATTTCCATGGTCTAAATATTGACCCACTTTTTGTTACCAACACAATGTTCCTAAAAATGGCGGCGGGAAGCTTCGCACGGTGGGCTCTCATGAGCCGGCGTGAGCTGGCCCCAGCGCATCACTGGTTTCCCCTTGAAATAGTGAGAATATGTGGTGTTTCCTGAGAATGTGGCTGTGCACAGCCTAGAACAGGATTTCTCAGCCTGGGCACCACAGACCTTCTGGGCTGGCACTTCTCTGCTATGAGGGCTGCACTGGGCATGGGGGCTGGCACTTCTCTGCTCTGAGGGTTGCATTGGGCATGGGGGCTGGCACTTCTCTGCTCTGAGGGCTGCACTGGGCATGGGGTCTGGCACTTCTCTGCTCTGAGGGCTGCACTGGGCATGGGGGCTGGCACCGTCTCTGCTCTGAGGGCTTCACTGGGCATGGGGGCTGGCACTTCTCTGGTCTGAGGGCTTCACTGGGCATGGGGGCTGGCACCGTCTCTGCTATGAGGGCTTCACTGGGCATGGGGGCTGGCACTTCTCTGCTCTGAGGGCTGCACTGGGCATGGGGGCTGGCACTTCTCTGCTATGATGGCTGCACTGGGCATGGGAGGATGTCTGGCAGCGTCCCCGGCCTTTACCCACCACGTGCCACTAGGAGTCTCCCCATTTCGACAACTAAATTATCTTCAAACTTCTACAAATGTCCCTGTGGGCAAAATTGTGCTTATTAGACATGGGCATCTCCAATAAGCACAATTTTGCCCCTTCAGTGGCTTAGATGTGTTGGCCAGAACATGGGTGTAGAAAAGGGTGAGTCAGCTGAGTATGAAAGCTGTGTATTTGAGGTCTTGCTAACATTTTAAGGCAGAGAGAAGGCCTGACCTTTGCTGTGGGCTTTGGTTGGTAAATGCCTGTCCAAGGATGTGCTGTGCCAAGTCAGCGCTCTCACAGGTTTCTGAATGTGGATTCTTACATTTTCTTTCTAGTTGGTGTGTGTCAGGTACAGAATCCCTGCATTCTGTTTGCTCTATAAGGTAGTATTTTAAACAGTCATTGAAACATATTAAACTATTGATTTTCCATAATAGCCTTTGCTCCAGTAGAAATTAGGAATTGATCAATTATTTGTAACTTCAAGTGTGCAAAGAAATTGGCAGATTTAATCTACAAATATAGTAGAACCCTTCTGTTATTCTGTGGATGAGAACCAAATGTTAAAATTTGAGTAAGTTGAGGAAAAATTATTTTATGGATCTTAGTTAGGGGTTTCAAATGTCAATCAAGATATAAATCAGATGAATGCCTTGTGGAATGAATTACTTTTATGACTATGTTACGATATGAAAATGTTATGACAGAGAAAAATACAAGAAACTGCTACCCCTCTAGGAATATCGACTCTGTAGCCTGAGAAGACAAAGCCCTATGGAAAAATTTGCTACGATGGATCGTGCCCTGAAGACTGGACTATCTCTGCATTCACACCACTGAAGCCACCTTTGCGGCGTGCAGCGTGGACGTGTGCTGTGTCTCGGACAAGGCATGCCTGGCAGTGGCATGTCCCGGCTGTGCCTGTGGCTGTGGTCTGCCCCTTCTTCCTCCAGGGGGGCTGGGACCCTCTGACTGTTAGCTTCGGACTAGACCAGTGCTGTTCAAAGAACGACCTGGGGACCGTGACCAGGAGTCCTTTGTGGACCTGGGGACTTAACATCAGGAGGGAAAAGTCCAGAAACTGAGCGTTTAGAAACTCGTTATGAAATCTGATGATGCCATGTGAAGTAGGAGTGTGAGCTGTTTCAGCAATCCACCTATTTTGTAGTTTATAATAGTGTCGGTCTACCATAGATTAGGAAATACAAAAGCAAACAATAAACTAACCAACCACCTCCAAATCTGGCTCTTTCCTCTGAATACTCTGAGAAGCAGGTCTGTTTCCAGCTCATGCACCATGAAGCCTTCTATGAGAGTAACAGTGTTTGCGAAAAGCCCGCGCTCCTACAGACCAGGTGGGCCTGCGTGCTCAGGGGCGGTTAAACTGAGTTATTCTTGTCAGGTGTGTCCAGCACTCCCTCGCCCCGCGGGCCCTGGGACGGCTGCACACGTCTTACCGTGTCATTCTCCCACGATTTCCTGTGGAGGAACATTGCATCCAGATCTCACGGCAGCAATACAAATGACAACAAAAAAGAATAATAAATATAATGACAATCATAACGTTTTTCCAAGAGCTTGGGAGTTGACCTTAGACGCCGCGTGGCAGGCCTGCGGTGGAGAGGACAGCTCTCGTCTGGGATTTTTCTGGAAAGATTCCCCTTGTCTGCACCCAGTCAGCAAAGAGGCTTCCTGCTCACCGTCCGACCAGGTGATGCCCAGGCATTTAACTGATAAGCCTGGCCCCTGGACTCTGTGTTGACCACCCATCCAGTGACACAGCAAGGTGGCTGTCACAGCGTGAGGCTGGAAAAGACTGGGACGTGAATGGAAAACACGCAGCCTCCGGGATGACATTTCCGGGGCGAGACAGTGAAGGTCCGTTGTTCTGCGTCTGATGCAGCACTAGCATTTTGTGTGTCGCAAGGCGACCAGGCCACACCCAGCGGGCCACGCGGACGGCCCTTGGCTGTCTCCCTTCCTTTGGCTGCCTCGACTCCCCTCCCTGCAGCAGGCGTCCCCTCGCCCACGGCAGCTTCTTCATTTCCCCAAAGTCAGTGGCTGCTCGGGCCACTGGAGACACTGGCTGTCCTGCCTGAGGGTTCAGGCTAGACACAGGACACGGGACAGATGCCGGCACACAGTGTAGACACCAGCACGCGGGATAGACACCAGCACACAGTGTGGACACCAGCATACAGTGTAGACACCAGCACACGGGACAGACACCAGCACACAGTGTAGACAGCAGCACACAGTGTAGACA